>NC_081411.1:596761405-596958905 GCF_030272615.1 Cryptomeria japonica
ATAACTAGAGATTGTTCGTCATCTAAATATTTGTTGACCAAGTCCTTTGGAAACAAAGATGAAGAAAAGAGCATTTATGATAAGTCACATGATGAATTTGTTTATGCTAATAAAATGGAAGCCACCTTGTCTATTTTGACCTTATGCTTTTAGAATGTGATATTCAAAAAAATAAATCATATGTGCCTTCAAAAGGGTTGATCAGAAAATTAATTAAATAACAAATCACACCAATTAGTCTCCTAAGAAATCTTTATAGTAATTTGAGGTCTACCTTTTTCTCTATTGTTTGAAATAGAAGTAGAAAACCAGGAAAAAATGATGATGCAAATAAGAATTCTTCACCTATAGGTGATGTTGTCTTTGATGAAGAGTGTTATTTCGAAGATACAAAAAAGGACTCAGAGAGGTCCTTAATTACCTTTAATGGTGAAATCCTCTTGTCTTCCCACAAGAACCTGGACTAGAATATTTTAAGACAAAGTATGGATTTGAAGAGAAAGGTGGACAAGGAAGGAATATGGGAAGGGAAATTTTGTAATAATTAATAAATTTTAGAAATACAACCTCACAAAACCCAGTTAACACCTGTATGCAAATAACCTGTCACAACAATGGAATATTTACAAAACAAAAAGATTGCTTTGAAAACCTAGAGAAAAAGAATGCATTAATAATAATTAGATAATTAATTACAAAAGGGATCAATCCTTATAAAAGGAGATTAAAACTAAAAAGGAAAAAACCTAAAAGAAATTAATAATTAATAATGAATTAATTATTAATATTCCTAAGTTTAGCTTCCTAAATTTAGCTTAAGTGAAATAGAGAAAAGGTGACTTAATTATTAAATCAACATGATTTAATTAATTAAGTAAACCGATACCTTTAATCTAACACCCCTTTTAAGATGAAGTTAGAGAGAAGCTAAAAAACTAAGGACTAGATGCTAGAAAGATTAAAAATGGGTCCCGACAACAAGGCCTAATGAGGTACCCAAGTACAAAGAAATTTCTGTAAAATGGAGAAAGAGGAGAAAACCCAGTGAGAAAAAAATCCTCTCCTAAAAGAGATGAAAGCATGCTAAAAAAATGAAGGAAGTAAGGCCTCACAAAGACCCCCCAAGGACAACTTCCTTCACCCCGAGCATAGAGCACAACTGAAGATAGCGCGACAATGCCAAAGATTTCGTGAAGATGTTAGTAACCTACTCCTCTGTAGGAATGTACTCCAAGGTGAGTGAACCATCCTAAATCAACTTCTTGATGAAGTCCATGTGGATCTCAATGTGATTTGTCCATTGATGCTCCACTAGTTTGTGGGAAATGTGTATAACAATTTGATTGTGACACCAAAGAAGTGTGGGACTATCAAGAGAAAAATAAAACTCTATCAACAACTATCGAAGCCATAAAATCTCTTGGTTGGCTAACACTGTTGCTTGGTACTCAGCCTCTGTAGATGATAAAGCAATAGAAGATTTGTTCTTGCAAGACCATGTGATAGGACCAGAACCAAGATAGAAAAAAAAGCCAGAAGTAGACTTTTGATCATTGACATCACCAACCCAATCTGAGTCAATGAAGCCAACTATGTGAGGAGCTCCTAATATGTAGTGAATGCCATATTGTGAAGTGCCTTGAATGTACCTCAAACTACGTTTGGTTTCTTGCCAATATATCTCATGTGGATCATGTGAGAACCTAGAGACAAGGCCAACTACAAATGAAAGATCAAGGCGTGAATGCGTTAGGTACAACAAACTGGCTCTATAATGTAGAATCTATTGAAGGAGTAGAGAAAGTGGAGGATAGAGAAACACCCGACTGAAATGGTGTGGGGGAAGGCTTGCAATCAAGCATGCCAAATCTCTAGGTCATGTCAAGAGCATTTTTCTGCTGATATATGGAAACCCCATCCAAAGATTGAACAACCTATAGACCAAGAAAATAGTGCACAAGACCGAGATTTGTCATCTCAAATTTCTCCATCAAAGTTCTTTGAATCATAGAGGATGAGCTACCTATAATAATGAGATCATCAACATATAGCACTAGAATTAAAAGATCACCATCTAGACACTGAATGTAAACTATGGGATCAAAATGACTACAAGTGAAGTGAGACGAGAGAAAAAAAGAGTTTGTCTTTTTATACCAAGCTCAAGGGGCCTATTTGAGACCACATAATGAACGTCTAAGTCTATAAACCAAAGAAGTGTCCTACACAAACCCTTGAGGTTGATCCATATAGATCTCCTCATGTAAGTCTCCATGCAAGAAAGAACTCTTCACATCCATCTGAAAAATTGAACATCCTTGTGAAGCTGCAAGTGATAGTACAAAGCAAATAGAATTCATCTTGGCAACATGAGAAAAGGTATTAGAGTAATCAATACCCTCAACCTGAGAAAACCCCTTCGCAACAAGACATTCTTTCTACTTATCTATCAAACCATCTGCACCATACTTAGTACGGTATACCCACTTGTACGGAACCAACTTTCTTCCCTTAGGAAGAGAACAAAGATCCCAAGTATGATTCTTCACCGAAGAAGAATACTCCTCATCTTTAGCCCTATCCCAATTGGGATGACTCGTCACCTCTGAAAACCTCTTAGGATCATCCGAAATGGCATGAATCAAGAGTCTACCACCTGAAGTATGTGATCATGTACAATGGGTATCTGAAGGGTCACCTTCCATAGATATAGCTACCTCTACAGTAAAACAAGCCCACTTGGGCAAATACTGTGGATCTGGTGGTGGTGGGGGTGGTGGATCAACATCATCATCATCATCATCAAGAGATGAAGATGGAGGAGTAGGTAGGGAGGGAGAAGCTAGTGAAGGAGAATTTGTCAGAGTGAAGCACTCATCAAATTGGACATCCCGTCAAAACAAGACCTCTCTAGAATCAGGATCAAACAACCTGTATGCCTTCACATCCTCACATTTTTCCTCTAAGAATAAGGAATAAATGCCAAAGCCTCATACCCAAATACTTGAAATGTAGAAACATTGGGCTTGACATGGGTCCAAGCCTCCTCAGGAGTCATATGTCGTAAATGTAGAAACATTGGGCTTGACATGGGTCCAAGCCTCCTCAGGAGTCATATGTCGTAATGCCTTATGAGGCACCCAATTCTGAATATAAGTGGCACAATTGACTGCCTCAGCCTAAAAAGAAGAATCCATAGACCGTGATTGAATCATACAATTGGCCATCTCCCATAAAGTCTTGTTCTTTCTCTTAGCAACACTATTCTGCTGAGGGGTATAGACAACTATAAATTGATGTTGCAAACCATGCTCACTATAAAAATCTCTAAAGGCTTGATTCACATACTCCCTCGCGTTATCTATGTGTATTCACCTGATAGAAAGTCCAGACTGCTTCTCCACATATATCTTAAAGATTTGAAATGGATCAAAGACATCAGACTTGTACTTAAGAAAGTAAACCCATTTACATCTGGAGAAGTCATCAATAAATGTGAGCACATATTTAGCCCCTTAAAAAGGAGTCAGAAATCACATGAGATCACTATGTACCAACTCCAAGGGTGCCATAGCATGTGGAGATCCACTCAGAGGAAAATAATCCTGGTGATCTTTTCCGAGTACACAACCTCGACAAACACCATCAATACAGAAAATTTGTGGGAGCCCAATCACTAGTCCCTATGTACTCATCTATTATAGATATCTGTAATTGAATTGGCCAAAATGCTCATGCCAAAGTTTTCTCACTATGTTTGCATGTGCTATAAGAGACAAACCTGTACCATTTGTCATGTAAAATCCATCAAATATATATAAGTGAGATGCAAGATCAATACTCCTAGTAACCACAACCAAATCAGGATCACGAAGGTCTCGAATAACCACATCATTTGGTGATAACTCAATTATCTTATCAATGCTAGAGTGGAAAATCTGATAGATGGAAAGGAGGTTTGTTGAAATTTTAGGAACAACAAGGACTTACTGAAGACAACCACCATCCAATGGAATAGGACTTGAACCCATAACAAAAAAGTTGTGTAGAGTCACCAATTGCAATCCGTGAAGTGCCACAATGGGCAAATGTGGTGATAAACTCCTGATTGTGTATCATTTGGTGAGAAGAACTAGAATCTATGATCCAAGTGGATCCTGAAGGCAATGCTCATGTAGAAAGAGCATGACCTTTCCCTGTGGGTGGGGAAGGTGTCTGAGTTGAGGTGATGTGATATTGTTGCATGGCCTCCTCTTAAGCCTCTAATCATTTGCAACACTTGGAAACTGGATGTCCTTCCTTGCCACAGAAACAACAAGGTTCACCTAATTTCTTCTTAGTCTTGGAGGAAGACTACCAGACTTAGAAGAATTACCCTGCTTAGAGTTGGATTGTGGTTTAGAAGTAGAATTTGGTGGAGGCTTGGAGGAACTCTCACTACTTGCTAAATTTGTCTTTGACTTTTGAATCTACTTCTGCTTCCCCTTAGATCATTGAGCTACCAATACTTGGTTCTTAGAACCAGGCAGTGTATCTAGCTATGTGAGGTGAAAATGCTCTCATGTCAACCTATCACAGAATACCTCAGATGAAGGCATGGTAAATCATGTGCCCAAAGCATCCATGGTGGAATAAAAGGTAGAAGAGAATATCTGAAAGGAACCTCGAAGCTGAGATAGAATCAGGTATATACACTCGGTGTTAGTCTTGGTCTTACCACAACCCTATAACAATGATCATAGTTATTTGAATTTAATCAAGAAATCCTTAATAGATGGAAAAGAATCAGGTGCCAAGGTTGTCAATTCTGCCTCAATTTGAAGTCACTTGAACTGATTTATGGTGCCAAAAAGATCATGAAACTTATTCGATATGGCTTGAGGGGTTAGGCAACCCTTCAGGTGAAAAAGAAGACTATTTGTAACATGTAAGGATGTCAAACCAATGGCCTCATCCATTCTGTTCCTTTGCTATAGAACCTCAAAGGGTCTTGTCAAGATAGGTTGAACCACATCCAAATAGGACCATAACCCCTTAGACATGAGAAGTCTAGCCATATGTGCTTTCCAAGTATGATAATTGTGTGGTGTAAGACAGTCACATGTACAAGTATATGTCATGATGTTTATGGTTTTGAAATGTATTTAAAGAGAGAGGGTTCTAATTTCTGATATGATAATACAAAAAGAAAGAAAAATACACCCCCCCACAACACAAAAAACCAAACCCTAGTATAATTTTAAAAGCTGGAAAGCTAAAAAAATAAAAATAACTTCTAAAAAAATTGTGTGTACCTGATTAATTTTCTGATAAAATAAGCTGCAGTTCTGGATAGAGCATTCCAACACCTTTCCAGCACCTATTTGTTTGCAAAAAATGGAGTCCATATGCAAAATATATGCCCTCGGAAGCACCAAAAGGAAGATTTGACTTTGACTGGCAATAAATGCTGCTAGATAGAAAAATATGGAAAAAATACCTTCAGAAATAGATCTATCTCAGAAAGAGATTTTTTATGATATATGGTTTGTTGAAAAACACCTCTGTTTGCTCCCAACATCGCAAAAAAACCCCAACTAGGTTGAAAAAGCCTTGGCAGGCCACTAGTTGCTCACATGCAGTTCAACTGGTGGTGGGCCGATGGCAAAGGCATAGTGGCAGAGAACTAGTGGCTGGTCGACAAGATGAGGGAGGCGTGGCGAAGGAGTGAAGTGATGGTTTTTTGAACATTGCTGGTGGTGGTTTATTAACTACTACAGGCCACGTAGTTAGGGAAACTGTCATAGGCCTATGGGTGGTGTTTATACCGCTGATGGTTTAATTAAAAATCATCCATAAAAAAATTTTATATTATTTTTTTTTACATGCTATAGTTCCATACAGAGGATCGTACGACCCAAAAAATGATTTTTTTTTGCCTCTGATGCCGAAATCCATCGAATTATATATCAAAATTCATGAAATCGGCCTTTGGAAGCTAATCGTGATGTCGTTTATTGCCCAAATTGCTCCAAAAAATAGGTGCCCCTGGATCACAAAAAAAAAATTTGAATTTTCAAACCCTCATAGATCTGGCCCCGTGAATCAAAAATTGACAAACAAAATGTCAATTTTGACCATTTGACACATGCCAGATTCAATGGTGAGGTCCAAATCAACCCAAATTGCATAGAAGATATACTATAGGTAGAATCTCCCAATCTGAATAATAGGAAAGCCTTAGGTCTGAAGCTCTGATACCATGATAAAGTTTAGAAATGCAACCTCATAGAACCTAGTGAACACCTGTATGCAAATAACCTATCACAACAATGGAAGATTTACAAAACATAAAGATTGCTTTGAAAACCTAAAGAAAATGAATGCAATAATAATAATAATAATCAGATAATGAATTAGAAAAGGGATCATTCCTTATAAAAGGAGATCAAATCTAAAAAGGAAAAGTCCTAAAAGCAATTAATAATTAATAATGAATTAATTACTAATATTTTTAAGTTTAGCTTCCTAAATTTAGCTTAAGTGAAATAGAGAAAAGGTGACTTAATTATTAAATCAATATGAATAATTAATTAAGTAAACTAATACCTTTACTCTAACAATAATCACACCTTTTCTTTGGACCTTGAGATTTCAAGTGGACATTCCCTTGATAAAGAGGATTTTCTTATTCATCTACCATTCCTATTTGTGGAAGGGTTTCTAATGGATGATATTTAAATTTTGAGCCCATTCAACTCTTCTTCTTGGTTTCTTCCTAGCAAAGAAGCTTCTGAGTTATCCCTGTGAGATTTTGCCAAGATCAAGAGCTCAATGAAAAGTACAATAGAGAGACAAAATATAGGATAAGAATAAACTATATTCTCATCAATAGATAAATGATCAATTGTTCCATTACATACAATGTAGATGAGCCTTCTTATATAGGCAAGGCTAGGGATATGTGAGCACACAAACATGACATGTGGCTCAATAAGAAACAGGGGTAGGTAGGAAATAGGTGTGGGTAGGTAGGAGAAATAATATAATAGTCCACATGAGGTGGATCACCCACTGAATGTGGAGTGTAACAACAAGATCAACACCATAAAAGGTGGAAATTCTCCTACACACACTATCCCAATGTGGCACAAACACCCAAGTGTCTCATACCAAAACTACTATGAAATGCATTTCCTAAGTAAACTTAAGTAAAGTATAATAATATCCATGATGAATAATTATTTACACCAACACCCCCCCTTAAGTGCAACTTAGGGAAATGCACTTAAGTCTACAATACAACTAAGCAATGCAAGATGGGTCTCAGCTACGAGGCCATGTTAAGTACCCATGTACAAATGCAAATGCATGCAAACCAATGCAATGAAATCTCTCACAAAGTGGAGAAAGAGAGAAAAACCCAATGGGAAAAAGACCTCCCCCAGAAGAGAGATGAAAACTAGATACAAAGAACTCTTATAGAAGTATGTGAAGGACAAAACCCCATGTGAGGAAAAAGTCCCCCCAATATGAGAGAAGAAGAGAAGCTAGAAAGCCCCCCCTCAATGTGGAATCTGCACCAATGATAGAAGCTCGATGTATGAAGAAACTGCTCCATAGACGTCGAACAATATTCCTCCCCTTAGGAAGAAACAAAACCAAAGGTGTATCCATGAAGTCTCCCCAATCATGAAGGGAAGATGTATGAAGAAAACTCATGATGAAAGAAATCTCTGAAAACTACTCAAGTGTCCCCATGTTGATGCTGAAAGATACCCCCTCCAAAGGTGGTAAATTGTGCCGCACTATTGAAAAAGGCACTCCAAGATCTAGTGGAGATGGATGTATAACATGTCCCAAAGACTCACATGTCTCCTCAAAAAATAAAGAGACCCCCTCCAACTGTTGTACATAAGTATCCACAATCATGTCAACCTCAAAAGAATGATCATGTAGAGAATGAACAAGAGGGTCAGAGTGTGCCCTTGCAACAATCAAAGAAGGATCACCTTCATCAAGGAGAAGATGAATGTCATCAATGATGTCTCCCAAATCTGCAATGTAGGATTCCATAAACAAACTTGCAATGTCTGTCAAGTAACCATCCCATGAATATGAAGCTGGAAGACAATGAATATCCTGCTACACTGAATCACATGAAGGCAAAAGTGTCGCACTATCTGCATCATCAGGTGCAATAGGTGATGTGATATCAATATGAGGAGATGAAATACAAGACTCAAGAATAGGTTCACATGTGAGAATCCCCATGTTCAAGTGCCCAAAGTTCTCCTCAAAATCTGAACCATCACAAGAAGTGTGATCATCATGTGTAGAATCATCAAATGTGAAATCATCATCATCAACAAAATCTAAAAAGGAGTATAACCAAGATGCATGATCAACCACCCCAGTCGCAATGATAGCTCTAGTCTCCAAGTCTCTAATGAAAACTAACTCAGGTGTGAACTCCACAACTCTCTTAGTTGCGTCATCTGTGATTTGATAGATAGAAAGGAGATTGTTTGTCAAGTGGGGTACAAACAACATATTATTGAAGGAGTTATCCCCAATGTCAATAGATCCTTTCCCAATCACATCCATGTATGTATGATTGCCCATCAATATTTGTGGCATGGTGCAAGGCTCAAATGTAGAGAACATAGACTACGAAGATGCCATATGATGAGAAGCCCCTGAATCTAGAAGCCATCTCTTTGAATCATGACTGATAGTAGCACATAGAGCTTTTCCTTTTCTTGTCCCAAAAGAGTGAGTCTTCCCACTTGTAGAAGCCATGAATTCTTGCCCTTTTCCTTTTGAATGTGAGGAAGTGGAAGCTGATGAATCATCCTTCTTGTAGAAATTAGGCAAATCAATGTTATGCTTTTTGATGATATGTGTGAGCTCATCAATCTTCTTAGAATGGTAACGACGCTCCTCATGACCAAACTTTTTACAATAGGCACAAGTAGGTCTCTCCCTCTTTGGTGAGTTATCCCTCTTGGAAGATGATGAATCTCCTTGTTGTGGAGAAGATGGTGCTTTGTCCTTAGGATTTGATTGCCATTTCTTCTTGTTTGAGTTGTCCTTTCCTTGATTTCCTTTGTTCCCTTGATTTGCCACTAATGCTTGAGACTTAGAAACCTTAAGAATGCACATGCTTATCAACTTAGTTTGTTCCATCATCAACATTTCATTGAAAGCATCAAATGTAGGCATTGTGTAGCTTGAACCCATTGTCATCCTATGGGTTTGGAAACTAGAAACAAATGCTGCATATTCTTGTGGAAGATTGCCTATCAAGTTGAATATCAATTGAGTATCCTTCTTATCAATGCCACAATCTTTGAGTTGTGCCCTCAACTCATTTGCCTTAGTGACATAATATTGTATAGTATCAAAGTTCTTGGGATCTAACATGGTGAGATCACTATCAATTTGATATCCCCTAATCTCATCAACTTGAGATAGAAGTCTTGAAACTTTTGCCAAGCATCCTTGATTAGAGTACACTTCTCAATGTGAAAAATGAGATCCTTTGATACATACTTTCTTAAGGTACCAATTGCCATGACATTTTTAGTGAGCCAATCCAAGTGACCAACTGGATCAACCTTAGGATCAGCGGGAGCAACAATAGTTCCATCAATGTAATGAGTTAGTCCTTTTTCCATAAGTTTACTCCATGCATCAATTTTCCAAGTAGCATAATTATGAGGAGTTAAGAGAGGAAACTTAGAAGAACCCATAGCAGTAGAAAGGAAGGAACACAAGAGCACAAAATTACAAGAGACACCCTCCCAATTTCACTCAATCAAAGTACCCCCCCCAAAAGTGATGATTTTGACACTTTATATGTAGTGCGTGTACAATAGGCCACTTGCAAACAATGGCAAGGTGGAATTCTAATTTTGTTTTACAACTGCCCCAACAAGTTGAGAACTTCAAAGCAAAAGATCAGAAAGATAGATCTATGCAATACAAATGCCAAATTGGCCAAATAAGACCATGTGATGAAAGTACAATTTTTACCCACAATTGCTGCAAAATGATAGCATATTCTGAGAGTAGACCAAAAAAAATGCACTTTCAAAAAAAATGGCACTTGAAAAGGAGTTCGTATGAGCCCGAACAGAGACCTGGAAGTTGCAGAAACAGGGATTGGATAGGTATAGTCATAGAAAAATAAGAATTATGAAAAATATGTCCATCAAAATTAGAAAATAATTCCACCACGTGAAATTACACGAAATTATAGCCCATTTCAAAAAAAATTGCACCAAAAAAGGAGCAAAAATGAGCAAGATATGGCGATTTGAAGTTGAACTGCAAAATCAAAAAGCTCAATGAGAGGGGCCTGCAAATTTTTTGAAAAAATGATAACGTCAGTGGACTGGGAGGTTAAATTTGATGGCCGTATGACCATTGCCCAAACTTCATGGCTGACTGGGCACTGACTGTGCAAGTGATTTGGCAGGTGATGTGGCAGCCAACTGGGCTGCTGACATGGTGCTGACTGTGCACTGCTGATTGGGCAGAAGGTATGGATCCCAGAAATAATTTTATATATATATATATTTTAAAAATTTCAAACTGAAAAATACTTTTCAGAATTTTTATTTATTTTTTTTTTTTGAAAAAAAAATCCGAAAATTTCATACCGTACCGCCCAAATTGCGCAGAAAATTTCCTCCACACCCAAAAATCGATTTTCACCAAAATAGGTCAAATTTATACTCAATTTTTATGGAAATGGCCTCCTAGACGCAATGGTGAGGTCGAAAATGCTCTAAGATGCCTCCAAAAAATGCAGTCCCTCAGATCCGAAAATAGAAGCCTTCCACAATGTCTCCAAAAACCAATCAATGAAGCCCCAATGGCTCTGACACCATGTGAAATTTTGCCAAGATAAGAGCTCAATGAAAAGTACAATAGAGAGACAAAATATAGGATAAGAATAAACTGTATTCTCATCAATAGATAAATGATCAATTATTCCATTACATACAATGTAAATGAGCCTGCTTATATAGGCAAGGCTAGGGATATGTGAGCACACAAACATGACATGTGGCTCAATAAGAAACAAGGGTAGGTAGGAAATAGGTGTGGGTAGGTAGGAGAAATAATATAATAGTCCACATGAGGTGGATCACCCACTGAATGTGGAGTGTAACAACAAGATCAACACCATAAAAGGTGGAAATTCTCCTACACACACTATCCCAATGTGGCACAAACACCCAAGTGTCTCATACCAAAACTACTATGAAATGCATTTCCTAAGTAAACTTAAGTAACGTGTAATAATATCCATGATGAATAATTATTTACACCAACAATCCTCTTTTGATAAATATCAGACGTCATGCACCAAGGATGATTTTTAGAGTTCCAGGGAAGTAGCTTGCAAAGTGAGTCACACATTGATGAGTGAGATTTTAGATAGCAATTTCATGAGCTAGATGAAGGCTATGCATGGGAGTGGTATTTGAAGTGAAACAAGTTGTCTAAAATATTGGTATAAAGATGACAAAAAAGGATACGTATACCCCGAAGTATCAAGATAAATTTTGAAGAATCCTTGCATGGATAAAAATGTGGAAGCAGATCATAGTTTTGAGTTTCCGAAGAACATAATCCTTTGTGATCAAATATTCTCACATCATTTTTATTCGAATCATAAATTATTTAAGAGAAATATTTATAGAAGGGTTTATGTTCCTAAACAAATAGAATCAGTTGATATGCACTATATAATTGGAACGAAAAATAACAAGAATTCAGGAGGTCTAAAAGTTTTAGTTGAAGACATTGGAATCATGAAAATTGAATTTCAAAAAGGAAAGAAATACTTTTTTAGATGGTGGTGAAAATGACAAAGAAATTCAAAAACTTGAAACGGTAATACTTCAACTCATCTAGAAAGAAGTGGTTGGTTACATACAAGAAGATTTGAATTCAATTTTAGAATTTAAGATTTTTGATGAATGGTGGCTATTTGGGTACATAATATTGAATAGAATATCCATGCATGCTAGCATTCTCAATCTAAAAGATTGAGGGACCCAAATACAACTTAGTCTGACAAAATCATCTGGTTGTCATCTTCGGCTTCATCATGAAATTTTTTTTTCTCAGCCAATTAATGGATATGCATGACTCAATGAGGTGTGGTTTTAAGATAGGGATCTCTTGCCTACCTTTTTAGTTTCGGTTATATGTTTTATTTTTTCAGTCCTCATTTTTATTTAAATTTCCTACATCCTTAGCTAGGATCTTGGTGTGACTTTGTTTCCTAGTGAATAAGGCTTTCTAGTCATGTATTTTAGGTTCTCTACATCTTCTTTAGTCTTTGTACCCCTTAAAAGCCCGTTGTTACCCCTTAAAAGCCCATTGTTACCCTAATTTATGGTCTCCTTTTTTAATGCTTATTTTACCTTTTCAAGCGACTATGCCCTTAAGTACATGCTTTGAAATCGACAAATTCTCAACTTTTGAACCCAGTCTTTGCATTTCTAAAGTTCATCAAAATACAGATTGCTTGACCCTCCTTTTTTACCAAGAAGTCATGTTGTTAGTCAAGTCTATTCTTTTGTAATCAATCTATCAAACAATTATGGAACTTTGGTACTTCTTCACACACAGTTCTTAAGTTCCTAAATTTATCAATAACCCAACTACTTTTTGAAGACTTTATATCATCAAGAACTAAGTGCATTGGTTAGTACTCTAAGTCGGCATGTCGGGTCATCTTTGAACTCAAAACATCACTTTCTCAACATGCTTCTTAGTTTGAGAAGTTATCAATCACTGAATTCTGTTGGAGCTTTCATTTCCCAAGGCATAAGCTTTTAGAAGATCTAGAAAGTATGACTACTTTATGACAGATCAGATGGAAAAATGCATGCAAAGGTGGTGACACAATTTTGGGAATTGGTGATATTACTCCACATGAGCCAACATTTAATGATTTTGAAACCTAACTCTTCAATGCAAAATGATATATTTAGAAGATCTATAAAGTATGACTACTTTATGATGGGTCAGGTGGAGAAAGGCATGCAAAGGTGGTGACACAATTTTGGGAATTGGTGATATTACTCTACATGAGCCAACATTTAATTATTTTGAAACCTAACTCTTTAATGCAAAATGATATATTTCTGAGTTTGTTATTACTTGCTAAAGTTTGTCAGAGTAACGTATCAGTACCCACTCAGAGAAAACAAATACTTGTCAATCCCATAATTCCCCATTTTAGTCTGTGTTTAGTATGGATTTTTCTCTTGTTTCAAACCAAAATGGTATTTGCCCCATGGAAACTAATTCATGGTAATTCAATCTGATTTGAAGTGGCTGCAAAGTGATAAAAGTGATATCGTTTCTATACTAAGCACATTGACTTGGAAAGAACAAATTGATTTTGTTGAATATAGAAAGGTAATTGCTACCTTAAGGGAAGAATAGGGACAAGGAAAAAATCATAACCAACACCAACAAGAAGAAATTTTTGCAGAATGAAATCCACCTTGAAGCGAATTTCCTTGGTATCTAGTCTGTAACATTGTCGAGACAACATTTTCTACTGTTGAAAGAATGTTTAATCCTAAAACATGGTGTTGTTAGGGGATAATATTGTTCAACCTAGTATAAAATTTATAAAAGGCTGACAAGAAGACATCCTCTTTGTATTAACTACTTTGGCGTGGGAGTCCATGATGAGTTTTGTTGAGCATATGAGAATGCTCCTAGTGCTAAAAGAAGAAGAGGAAAAAGCTTAATTGCATAACACACAACTTGAACTAGTACTTGAAATTGAAAGGAACCTACTTCCTCTTAATAATTAGTATCATTAAATTTGAATTAGTATAATAGCATAGGATTAAGGGATTTAAAGTTTTGAACTATGGGTTCTGGTGGGCCACGTGTGGTTTATTAAGTTTCAATTTTCTTTGTGAAAATGGTCTTTTTCAGGAAATCATTACTTCTTGACATGATTACAATTGAGCATCTATGTATGATACAAATTTGTAGTGATAAGGACCTCTTTTTTAACCTTTTTGGGCCTTTGGGCATTTAAAAAATCTTTTTGAGAAAGACTTTTAGATGTTTTGTTTTTATAAATAAATATAAATGAGATTATATGAACACAATTCTGTGAATTGTAAAAATTGCATTATGGTTAATGGGTGATTGTTCTTATGTTGAAGATTTTGTTCCATGGATGATTCTTCTGGCTATTTGTTGAAAGACTTTATATGATAGATTGTGAATATTGATGTCAAATTGGATATTAAAAAATGATACAGTAATGTTGTGGTATTGTAAGGAATTTATCGTATTGAAAGAAGAATATTTGTGCTCTCTTTTTTATCTCTATTATACTCTTTAGCCTTTTAAAGCTTTCTAGTTAAAAGCTTCACCTTATTTTCTTTTTTGTTAAAAGCATCCATATATTTTTTTTAAATTATTTGATCATCTTTAGAAGGTAGTTGTGCCTTTAAAAAAAAAGTAGAGTTGATGTAAAATACTAGTACCTTTAGCTCAACTGGTGGTTACAGTTATCACTTGCACAAGAAACAAAATACAGAGTTAAGTGACAAAATCTACCAACCAACAACCACAAACTATTAGTGTGAGCATGTCCAAGAGGCTAGGTTTATGCCAGGTGTGCTCCTATTTTTCTCGCCAAGTCATCTAATTGTTTTGGGTCATACCATAGCCACATGTTCTCTTGATTGCCCTAAGTGCAAAAATTATCAAACTTTGATGGGGTCTTTCTCATAATTTGTGGCACATACGAATGATATTTCTTAACCTACATGGTTGTGTCACACCCCTCTCCAATAACCTCCCTTAGATTTCATATACTCCAATCCATTTTCCCGTGGTGAGACTTTTTTTTGCTACCCCAAAATGTGTTAGATGAATTCAAGGAAAATTTGCAATATACCTCGACTTTCATTTAGTTCATCATGGCCAAAAACTATCAATGAAAGGATATCCAAGAGGCTAGGTTTATGCTAGATATTCCTCTATTTCACTCGCTAAGTTGTCTAATCACTCTAGGCCATGCCCTAGTCACACATTCTCTTGAGTGACCTAAGTGCAAAAATTGTCAAAATTTGACGGAACATTTCTCAGAATTTGTGGCACATACATACAAAATATCTAAACCTATGAGGTCATGTCATACCCCTTTCCAATGACCCCTCTTAAATTTCATATACTCAAATCCATTTATCCATGGTGATATTTTTTTTCTACCCCAAAAAGTGTTAGATGCATTCAATGAAAAGTTGCAATATAACCTAACATTCATTCTGTTCATTGTGGTGTTATCCCTATTTTAATTTTTGAAATCATTACCCTTTAGTCACTAGCTTGGTGATTTCTTGAAGTTATATCATGTGTTGCATCCCTTTTCTAAGTTAGTTGTGAATTTAGAAAGTTCTTAAAGTCCCTGATTGCCCAATGTTTCCCATCTTGTGTTTGGTCGCCCTATTGCGGGTTGTAGAAAGCTTGCAAGTCCCAACCATAGGATCATTAGTTCACATTTTCCCTGATGGAGTGAATTGTCAAATCTTTCCTAGGTTTCGGGGTGCCACCTTTGTGTCAGGTTTTATACAGACTAACATTGTTTGCCTTTTAGGGAACAAGTTGAATTAAGGGACCATTTAAGGAGGTAAAGTAAATGCAGCATTTAAGGCATGTCACATCATTCAAGTACATGAATAGGGTGGCAGATTATTTTTGAATCGGTCTCCATTTTTTCAGAATTCTCTAAGTGTATCATATAGCTTGCACTCATGCAGATTATAATACAAAATCCATGGGTAGGCGTGCAGGACACAGTGATGAAGCAGTTGAATTTTGAAACCTTTCTGCAAGAGCTAGAAGTAGGAGAGAGAACTTCGCTGCAAGAGAAAATTGTTCAATGTGGTTTGGCCTCCGCAGTTAGTTTTCCATTTTCTGTTCCATGCATAGATTTGTTTGTTGCCTGCTCTGAGAGATACAACCCTAAGACTCAGGAAATTTGGGCAGAAGTTGGTAAGGTAGTCGCATGAATTAACCCTGAAAGTGTTTCTCACGCTTTGTTCCTCCTCAAAAAAGAAGCTACTGAGAATATGTCTATTGCGACTGGTGAGGAATATTCTAGTGTGCATGAAGACTTCTACATGAATTGTATAGCCATGAACTAGTTAAAGTTAGAAACGAGAGGTAAGTCTCAGCTATGCACCAGGTTTACAAGAATGCATTTTAAAGATGAAGTTGCAGAGATTATAGTCCTTTTGTACTGCGTTGTGGGTAATAATTCCACGGAGTTTTTCGAATTTTGAATGTGTCATTTTATTCTTACTATCTGTGCTCCCAAAAGCTTCATTAATTGGTCCTCCATCATCAGTTTTCATTTGAATGAGTGATTGTAGAATTTCCGCCAGTCCCTAGTCTTTCATATGTGCTCATATCTTGTTTACATCCTAGCTAGTCAAGAGTCTACTTGGTCGGTTTTAGAGCTTCATCACCCTTCTCCTATTTTTGCACCTATTTACCAGAAATTTGCTGAAGCTAACCTTGTGGAAGAGTATATATTCTTTTTCCCATGTTAATGATGTATTATCAATCGACCTAGTCAGAAAGTTGGAAGGAAACCATGGCCTATGGTTTTCCCATGTCTCTACTAACTTTATGATGAAGTTTAGAATCTTTTACACCCAATTCGACTGGTTCTCATACCTTATAATTGGGGGTTTTGAGAAAGAGCCACTAAAATTCCCTCATTTTCCCTCTGATTATATGTGTTTTTAGAAGTCTGCTACCAAATTTCTGTAGTAAATGTGAAATAATTGAATATGGGAAAGAGGGGATACTCTTTTCCATTATGCACTAGTGTCTTTCACTATAAATCTATTGGTGTTGCCAAGGCAGTGGGAACACTTCTAGATAAGTTTCATTTTTCATCCCTACTATCTAGAAGCAGCTTTGACAGTAAAGGGTATGTGAGACACCATATGTATGTAGCCAACTTTGAACAAGTACCATGAATATAGATAAAAGATCAAAGCTCAGGAGGCGGCAAGTGTTGAGCAAGAGGTGGAGATTGTCAAAGATGGTGAACTGGAAGCTGAATAGGGGGTGGCTGTTTCTTATGTAATGTTTTAATTATTTTTCTTGATCATTGGTTGGGAGGCCTAAAGACTTTCTTTAAATAACGGTTTGCTTCAAGAAACCGTTATCTTTCATATTTTAAATATCTGGACTTTGTTTCTGATTAGGATCTTTTGGGAAAACTTTATTTTTCTCATAAGATCAAAAACTTTTATGCATGTGGTTATCTCCTATTTTAATATAGAAGAACTACTGGTGGCTTTCATTTATTCATAATCTTTGAGTTATGGTGTGTGAATGCTTTTCTATTCTTTGAAATGGATGTTAGTTAGCTAATTTATATTGAAGTAGTGGATGTTTTGAAATTTTAGTTACTGTGGAATATTATTTGTGAAAGGTGTTTCATAGTGGCTTTATATTTGAAAATTTGAAAAATCCTAAAAAATAGTAGTTAGTATTGTGAATGCCTTTACAAAGCTTTATGCTTGAAAGCTCTTTCCTTATTTTCATTCTGATTAAAAGTATATGAGTTGTTTACTTATTCATTGAAAATCATTAGAAGGTAGCTTCCACCTTGCAAAATAAGTAGACAATCAGTCAGTTAATAGTTTGTTAGACTGGTTCAATTGTGGTTACATTTGTCATCTTTGTGGGTGTGAGACAATAGAGTTAGGTGACAAATCTGTTAACCAACACATGGCTAAAAATCATCATCATGAGCACGTTTAGGAGGACAATTTTATGCTAGGCATGACCATCTTTCACCCACCAAGTTGTCTGATCATTTTGGGTCATACCCTAGCCACACATTCTCTTTAATGCATAAAAGTCACCTTTTTTGGCATAACTTCATTCATGCACCTTTTTTGCCTTTATTACTCATATGTGAAAATTGGATAGGGTTTTTTTGTATGGAATAGATGAAAAAATATTATTTACAGTCAAATTAGGTTAATTTTTAGGACTATTTTAGGATAGTAGTGATCAAATGGATGGATTAGACCCTTAGATTAATAAGGAAGGTGTAAATAGATATATCTAACATGTCTAAACACTCTTCTAACAAAAATAACTCATTCAAGAACTAGAAATCACAAAAATATAGTTTGCACATGTGCAAAGAGTATGAAACTTGGCATACTTTTCTATAAGCTTGTAAGCATCAAGAATCTTTCTCTCATTTAATTCCTCCTGGATGATTTTTGTAAGGATATTCATGTCTCTTTATACTACAAGAAACTTGAAATGGTATTTTTCATCTTGGAGAACCTACTTCTATCCAAAGTATTCAAGAGGGTATACATTGTATCTTGCATTCTTATGTTGAGTGCCTAGATAGTGATTGGTGCAATGGATACTTTCCATTACAATCATATTTATCAATACCACATGGAACGCCATTACTTCATTATATTATTTGGTTGTTTCCTTAGCGTGATGATGATTTCTACATGTATGCACAAATAAGACGTAGAGATTAGTTCATAAAAATATAGGATTATCATAACTTCATTAGGATTGTCTTAGCTTCATTGTTAAGATTGTCACAACTTTATTAGGAAAATCACAGGTTGATTAGGACTCTATGTTACATTCTTAGGATAATGATAGGTTCCATAGGATAGTCATAGGCTATTTATGAATATCATAGTTTCATTACACATGTCATAACCTTGTTAAGATTGGATTTCAATTCATTATCACTTTCATAAAATTTTGAGCAAGTAAAATTTTCCACACCCTTGTCATTTCCTAGTTGTTCCTATTTTCTAGATAGTTAAGAAAGATCATATATTGTACCTATTTTTCACTCTTAATTAATAGAATGCAGGTTACAATCTTTATGTCTCCATGGACTGTGACAAACCTTAAATTATAGGCATGAAACTATAAAATATTTACTAGTTACCAACTTATGACCTTGAATTGTGGAGCAATTGTAGACAAAATAGATAGAATATATAATGTCTCACATACCTTAACAATATCTTAAGAACCTCACAACCTTTCTCATGACACACAACAACTAATAGAAACTTTGAAACATCCATAAAATATTATTCTAAATCATTTTCTTGGTCTCCTTGATTCTTAATTCAATCTTATATTGCATATTTACAGAGTTAGGTATACTTTAAGAAACCCCTAGACTAAGTAAGACAATATTAATAGTATAGAATTGTCACCATATAACAAATGTTGATACAATTAGAGAATCTTGATTTCAATCATCAAATATATATGCAATTATGGATAATAGTTGTAAAAATGATTTGCATTAACCAAAAATTCATAAAGTCATATAACGTTTCATGTCAACAAGAGTATAAATTTTTTATCTAATATAGTGATACAAGCTTCTCGAAAGAAATATGGACATGAAATGTAACATATACATAATACAATATATATGCTCAAAAATGCCATACAGGCATACAACAAAGGCCCTTAGTCTACTAGTTTCCTACTAGCATGAGAAAATAGATCATGGGCTTCCTTTGACTATTGAAAAATGGAGATGTATGTGATGTTGGCATGTTTCAAATATGCTCACTATTCCTCTTATCTATTCTTCTTTGCAACTCCAACTAACACATTAAAAAGTATAGACATCAATGTATAATATATAAATATTTAATTATAGAATGACATGTAATAGAATAATTACTTACTGCATACATATAATAATGATGTTCATCCACAACAGGGGCACACTCATGGTTAGGAGCGACAAGCCCCTATAACAAGCATTAAGATATCAATTAAATTACATACAACTATCATTAAATATTTTAATAATAGACCATTAAAAGAATAAGTGAAATTTACTAATCTATCTCATACATCTGTCAAAGCTTCAAAAATTTTTACTGCTGCAACAACAGCACATTCGAATATAACACAAACATTAGGAGGAGTATTTGATGTCAACAACTAAAAATGAAGCAATTTTCAATTAAGAAAATAGGTTAGAATAAACTTGATATCATAAGGCAAACCACAAAAGCTAAATTTCATGAAAATAACATCCTAATCATACCAATAAAGCTAGCAAAATGAAATGCATATTGAAATGAAAAAAATCAAAATGATAATGAAACTAGGTTCACAACACTCCTTTGATGACACTTCATAGTTTATTCTTTCTCCTCTAATTGATGTTTCTCTCAAGTAGATTAGAGCACAAATGTGATAAAGCAAAGACAATTCGACATAATGAGCATGAGGATAATCGAAGGATTATGGTTGCGAGAATGAGAAAATAAATTCCAATTTATAGATAAATTAAGATTGATTTGATGGATAAGATTGATTGGGGACTGAAAGTGATCAATGAATGAGATTAAATGAAAGGACTTGTTAAGTGAGGATAAATAAAAAGTTGTATTTTCAAGTGGAGTTAAGAAATGAGGAAGAGTTACGTGAAAATAAATATTAATATGCCATTTGAAAGTGGAAGAAAGGAGTAGTTAAAATGAAAAGAAAGAAGAGTTAAGTGGGGAGATAAATTAGCAAGTGGGAGGGGAAGTAGAGAGGAAAGTGGAAAGTGAAAGATAGAGAAGTGAAGACAAATTAACATGAAAAGTAGATAAGTGGAGTGAATTAACAATATTATTTATTAATTCCTCCACATGTTTGTTAATTATACAATTAAATAAAATAAGTTTATTTAATTGTGAGAAAGATAAAAAGGAAATAAATAAATAAATAAAAATATTTATTTATCAAAAGACAAACATTAGAATAGGGGTGAAATAATTAAATAATTATTTTACCTAAGACAAATTAATGCCAAGAGGATAAAATGATTTAATAATTGATAAAATTATTTAATCAAACAGATGAAAAGAGCAATTCAAGAAAAAATGACAGAAAATGTTCAAATTAGAAAATATAATTAATAATTAAATGAATAGTCAACGTCACTTAATTAATGAGAGAAAGACATAATGTCGATGAATAATAAAGACCAAACGACTGGCATAAAGACATGTTAATAAAAAGTGTACCCATAGGCAGTAGCCAATTTTTAGTATCTACATTTTGTCCCTCTTTGAGACAATGCGATTTAGAGCATTGTTTCAAAGAAAAATCAAGAAAAATTGCATTAAAAGTTGACCCAGCTGTAACGGGTTACAAGGGTGCCCCCTTGAAAAATTGAGTGAAAAATTGGAACAAGAAGCCAATTTGTCAAAAATAATGCCAGGATTCTAAAATCATGAACAAAAGTGAAATAAGAGGTCAAATGAGCAAGGTATGGGTCCCAGATTTATAGTTTGTGTACCATAGCAAAAGACCAAGATGACCATGAGGATTGATTGAAGAAGTGTTAGTAAGAGGAAAAAATTAGATGGAGAATAGTTAGCAATGATGAAACCTTGATTTCATAAGTACACTTTATCTTTTAGAGAACTTTATTTAATATACAAAATCAATGCATTGCACCAAGACATATAAAGCTAGAAAGAAAATGTAATCCCTTTGTAGCAAACATACACATTGCAAACAAGGAATGTTTTAATCCATCCTGAAACTTGTATGTTAAGGGTCGAGGTATTTGCAATAGTCACAAAGTGAATGTGCCAACATAGAAACCCAAGACATACTTGCCCAAAAAATTCTTGAAAATGTCCCTCAGATAGAAGACAAAACAAAAGACCATGAACCATCCCCGACCACTCTCATCACTTGTGGATATCCTTGAGTAGCATGGGAAGATGAAGGAGCATGACCAAAAATAAATCAATGAAAGATAAGACTCATTGTACCAAACAAGTCAACAACCGTTTTGATCTTGTTGTCAAAGTTGATAGGATGATCATGATATTCGGTTTTAGGAATGAAGCACCCCATTTAAGACTGATACAATCTAGTTTCGAGTATTTTACACCCTGTATAAGAAAGTGTATGCTAGAAAATGTGGATGATCCAAAACAAAAGTTTGAAATAAAAGACCAACATACCAATGAGACTCTTGGTCCAAGTATATAAACTAATTCAAACTAGTTTAACTTCCCAAGGGGTGTCCCATTGTTCTCTATCTCACAGGATCCCTAAAGCTAATATTTTTCTCTTAGATCATTGAGCAAGTGACTTAGGAATGACAACTCCAAGAATGAGTGATATTGTGATCTAGCTGCAGGAATGAACTCTAAGATCTATATGATGTATTTAAAACTATGATGTTTAAGCTAGTATGAAGATAATGATATGATAAAGAGATTAACAAATTATCCTAACATGATATACTAGCATGAATATTCTGTGATATGAAATGAAATGCTTCTAAATGCTATGATATTCTTACAAAGAGAGGCTAAAATGTTTAGTAAATTAGACTATAATGTAGATGCATGAAACTTGAATATCTATGAAGAATGAGGAATGAGAGCTCCATTTATAGGGAAAATAGGGCAATGGATGGTTAAGATTGAATAATCTTAACAAAGGCTAGGATTGAAAGTTATTAACCCATGTCTATAATTTTGACCAATGAAATGGTGACAATTGTCAACAAGAGGTTGCTTGAGAGGAGATGCAAGAGGCATTAAATGCCTGAGGAGACATGAAGGTTACCTTAGGAGGTAAGGTAAAGGTTAGGTTAGGGTCATCCATTGGATGAAGCTTTTACCCAAAGGGTAAACTCTTTTGCAAGGGTTAATAGGATAACCAAGGTTAAAGCCATGAGTTCTTGATGAGACCCTTGGGTTGGATGAGGGTTAAGTTAGAGAGAAAATCTCTAACCATGCAAGAAGGTTGTGTTAACCATTAATGCTTAAGAAGACTTTGGGGATAAATTTGTAAGAGTCCTTCCAAATTTGGGGAACTCAACAAGCTAACTTGTTGAAGAAATAAAGCTTTGAATGCATTTGGAATAATTTGCTCCAATTTTGAGAAGTGACCTCCTCAACCTTAGGAAAATGACATGATTGGAGGGATTAAAGCTTAATTGATTAGGATTAGATGGGTTCTAGAAGAATAATTAGGAGGCAAGTGGGAGATGTAGGAAAATGCAAGTGGGTGAGGAAATAGGATTTCAATTAAAATAAAATAACTTTATTTCAACCAAAATAGATGCAACTTGCATAAATACAAGTGGGGGTTTTATAAATAAATTTGATTTATTTATGTGCAGAGGGGATTTTGATAAAATGTGAATTTAATTAAAAGGGAGGAAGGGGATTTAATTAAATAAAGTGATTTATTTAATTAAAAGGTAGGAAAGGTTTATGTGAATTTGATTAAATAAATTGAGTAATTTATTTAATCAAATAGATGAATATGAAGAAATTAATTAAATAAAATTTAATTAATAAGGGGATATGGTTTAAATAAATATTAAATATTTATTTAGGAAGGTGGTCAGATTCATACGTCTATAGAAAGATGATAGTAATATGGATTATTTGATAGCGGACTGATAATGTTGATTGATCAACATGACAAGATTGATTTGTCTGATTGCCAATGTGGTTGGGTAGTTTGTCTGTTGTTGCATGATTTGATAAGCCCAATATTTTTACGTGTTTTCTATTTGCGTTTGCTCATATATCTATCTTTGCAAGACACAATTTATTGATGAAATGAAATGATTATTATTTTCTGTTTGGGTTTTTGAATGTTTTTTATTTTCAAATTTTAAGGTTTTTTTACTATATTTTTTTTTTTTGTGATTCCTTTAAGACCTTTTATAAAAGTTTTTGTTATTTTTTCAGAACAAATTGTTTGAATTTTTTTCTTCTTTTTTAAAGACATTTTTAAAAAAATAGGATTTTTTGATGACTTTATTTGATTTTAAAGATTTTTTTAGGACTTTATTCAATTTTGAAGATTTTTTCAAAACTTTATTTGATTTTTAGGGATTTTCTTAGGATTTCATTTGATTTTTAGGGATTTTTTGGATTATAAGCAAGATGTATTTGTTTTCCCCCAATGTCTAGCAAGGAAGGAACATTATGAATGGATGAATGGACTATTGAGATGGAGATGGATAGGAGAAAGATGGAGGTATCTTGTTATGAAATCAAAATAGATTTGGTTTTCAAGGACTATCTTGCGATGGGATAACATGTTAATCCAAGCTAAGGGATTTTAAAATATAAGGAAATAGGGAAAGCGTTCTGCAACTCCGACTAGACCTAGGGTTTGGACTTTGGGTTTCAGGACCATAAGCACTGACATGGGGGAGTATGCTAGTTCTCCTCCACATAGGTAAGTAGATACATTGGCTTGTCTGCAGGTTAAACTCCCCACGTCCTTCTCTGTCATCACCTTCCCTTCCTCTGTGCGAGCAGTTAATGCAATTCAATGGAGAGCTCTTCTAGAGGCACCAGAAAACCTAGTGAAGATGTGACATTTAAACCTAAGTCTTTCAAAGTTGTAGTTACTCTCTCCTCTCTCTCCATTGATGAAGGTGCGAGGTTTGTTAATAACTCTAATGGCCGCCCCCATGGAGAAGGTAAGGACCCTCACTCTACTCGAGACTCCATCTCCATTTCCCCTAATGATTTAATGTGTAAATAAATTAATATGGAAAAGAATAGGCTTAAAGATACAACAAATTTCTTTGCGACTGTAGATGTAGATAAATGTCCCGCGCATAAATTTCTGGATGATTGGATTAGAAAAGTTTGGAATATTAAACTAAGTTCTCTAGTCTCATTCTGTAGACTCAATCAAAAAGGTTTGTTTGTAATTTTAAGGATCATAAAATGCAAAGAGAGGTGCTTAATAAACAATATTGGACTGTTAGAAAATGCACATTTTGTGCCCTCGAATGGTCGCCCGAAGTGATTAATGAGGAAATACTTGCACTCTTGTGCCCTAGATTGGTTTTAATTCGAAATGTGCCTCCCTTGTTGTGGAGATTATACCTCAAATTGTTGAACCGATAGGAAAGGCTATTCGGGTGGATAATTCGACCTCCCTAATTCCGCATCTAGATGTTAGGGTATTGATTTCAATCAACCCTGGATGTGATTTCCTCAAGACAGTTAACATTAACCTAGAATCTGAAACTATCACATGCCCTATTGAAGTCCTTGGCAGGGTGAACGTGTGCTTTCTCTGTAGGAAAGAGGGACATATTCGTAAGAATTGCCCTATTATTAATAAATTCAAGGGAGCAAATAAACCCCAAAGTCATTCTAATAAACTGTTCATGTGAAGCATATCCTGAGCATGGAAAACCTTAATGCCATTAGTAAAAAAATTAATAATCTCTTGACTGGAGAAAACTCTAAATCCCAGGAACCTGATATAATCTTGAATTTGGGTAATTATGGAGTTTTCCCCACCCCTCATTCTGCGATTTCAGATGCTCTAAAATAGATGAATGAAAATTCATAGGACAGGTTTCAGGTTGTGGGGAAAAACCCTAAGAAAAGGAGGAAAAATGCTCAACAGTTAGCCCTGGAAAAAATTAGGGCAACTATACCTAATAATTCGAATTATGCTATCAATAAAATCCCTATGGATAGCAATTTAATATCGCCTATGGATGACAATGTGCAAGAGGTCCTCCCAGAGATGAAATTCTCGAATTTAGCCTCTAATTTGAATAACCCTGGGTTTCAGAATCCTGAAGGTAGAGATGGTGTGAATGGTGAGTTGAGTAGGGGAGGGAGCCGGTCTGGGGTGATGAATAAAACTCCCCATAGAAGTTCGGTAGACATGGATGTCTCCTTTGAGGTTGACTCACCAAATGTCTCCAAGGCAGATCCTTCATCCCTTGTTGAACCCACCCCTGACACGATCTCTGTCATTCCCCTAAAGAATTTTGTTAAAACAGAGGACACCTATGTGATCAAGGTCATTATTGCTGACCCTAAGGCTGGTGAAACAAATTCCTTAATTAGGGATGCAGTTAATTTAGACCATCCAGATAGGTTGAAGGCATTCAAGCCTTGCTCTGAGACCCCAGAGATCCCTAAGCAGGGTGACAATAGGAAGGTATCTGAGGTTGAGGATTAGGATTAGGTTGAGGAGTGCATAGGAGAAGAAGGAGAATGGACTATGGATAATGAGAATTCTGATACACTTCCTAGAAGAAGAAGAGGTAGACTTCTAGGATCCAAAAATAGGGGTTCTAATTATAGATGGAATAATGAGGAGGAAAAAGATCTCCCGAGATGCTTTAACAAGTTTAAGGCATCCAAAGAATAAAAATAATACACCTTGTAAAGATGAAGTGCATCTCTTGGAACATTAGGGGTTTGGAATCTCCAGACAGGAAGCAAATTGTCCAAAAGTTTGTCAATCAGCATAAGAATGCAAAATTTGTTATGTTTCAAGAACTCAAGGCTGTCAAGTTTACCTTGGAAGTCAACCTAGAATTTATATGGAAAGACTCTATCAAGGTTTCCTCAAAGCATGATAGAGGTAGAGGAGGTGTTGGGTTACTCATTAAACCCAAATGGAAGGAGCGCATAGTAAACCAAGGATGCTCGTCGTGTAATAAAGTAGTTTGGGTTTCCTTAGAATACAATGGTATCAGATTTGGAATTTGTTTAGTCTATGCCTCCAATGACTATAGAGAGAGAACTAAAATGTGGGATTAGATCACTGCATTACCAGATATACCTTGGATTATTGGGGGTGACTTCAATATGATTGAAGCTCGTGAAGATAAAAGTGGAGGTGTCCCTATGGAATGGAAAGGAACAGAGAAATTACATTGGGATAGAATGAAAAGTCGAAAGAAGCTTTTTGACCCCCTGTTCTGTAATAAGAAGGAAAACACTAAAATTTGGTACACTTGGTGCAATTATCAGAGAGGAAAACATAGGATCTATTGTAGGCTGGACAGATTCTATGTTAACAGAGAACACTTCCCCTTTGACCTTGGCAATAATGGCAATCTAGTTACAGTTTATCCGACCACACTTTCAGACCATCATCATATCATTTCACATATTATTCTCAGAGACTCCTCTAAGGGACAAGGAATTGCTAAGGATAAATTCTTTCTAAACTTCAATCTTTTAAAAGACACGGATGTGCTAAGTGCAGTAAAGATTGTTAGGTTGTTTTACAAGAGTAATAAAAAGTTGAACTCTAGTGTGGATAGATGAAATTAGAATGTTAATAGTTGGTAGATACTACTGCAAACCATAGGACAAAAGAAAGCTAATTAGGATTATAGGTGGAAAGAGAGAGCACTATTTGACAACCTTCACTTATGCGAGGCGGAGATCCAAGACAATCCTTGCAATATTGAACTATCTCAAAAAGTATCCTTGGCTAGGGACAACCTCAGGAATCATCAACAGACTAAGACCAGGGGGGCCATGATTAGGGCTCGGGCTTATTGGATGCAATTTGGGGATAAAGGATCTAAGTTCTTCTTCAATATGCTGAAGCAAAAATAGTGTAGAGAACAAATTGATAGGATTTGGATAGAGAACAAAGAAGTAAAGGATTTGGAGGATATCAAGGAAGCATTCTTTCAATTTTACAAAGGTCTCTTCACATCTGAAGATTCCACTAACTCCCTGGAGGATAGAGAACAATGGAGAAGGATTATCCCCTCTGAGATTTCAGTGGAGGATGCGCAGGCCTTAAGGGGGCCCACCACTATGCAAGAACTAAAATGTGCCATTAAAAGTCTGAATAATGATAAATCACCATGCCCAGATGGTCTGACGGTAGAGTTTTCAAAGCTAATGAGGATTGGAGATTTGTATGAGCTTTACTTTGAGGCATTTGTTATTGTTTACTTAGGGGAAAGAATCAACAGTGGGATTATCAAACTACTTCCCAAAGATGGAGACAAGTCTCTTATCAATAACTAGAGACCGATAACACTTCTTAATGTATCCTACAAAATATTGGCTAAGGCTCTTGCGATTAGACTGGGTAATTTACTTCCTAAGTTCATTTGCTCCACGCAAACAGGTTTTATCAAAGGAAGATATATCCTTGAAAATCTAATTACGAGCTAGGAGGCCATGGAATGGGTGAAGACTTCAAGACAGAATGCAACCATGTTTCTCCTAGATTTTGAGAAAGCATATGACATGGTAGAATGAGGATGTATTCTGATGATGTTAGAAACATTTGGTTTTCCAATAGAATTTTGCAAATGGGTAATGGTTCTCCTCAAAGATGCTTCAGCCCAGGTGGAAGTTAATGGTTCCCTATCACAGAGTATAACTCTAAGTAGATCTATTAGACAGGGCTGCCCCCTAGCCCCTGCTCTCTTAGTTATTGCAATGGATGCTCTGTTTTACATTCTAAGGGATTCTACCATTTCTCCTAATGTCTAGGGGATCAAACTTACAAATGGTGAGGAATTGATCAATGCTCAATTTGCTGATGACATGACACTATTTATATAACTCTAGTAAAATGAATATGGAGGCCCTGGAAGGAAAAATCAAATTCCTAGGAGAAATATCAGGGGCTAAAATCTCTCAGAGAAAATCTACCATGCTTGGGTGGGAGGATCAGCCTCCTGAGTGGCTACAATAGTTTGGGATCTAATGGGGAGGGCCCAATAAAATAGTCAGATACCTGGGAATTTTGTTTTCCATATCTCCATCCCTGAAAGAGATGTGGCTTTGGGTTAGAAGCAAGATAGACAAAAGGCTTAACAAATGGGATAATAGGTATCTCTCGCTCGTCAGGAGAGTGCAGGTGTGTCAAAAAATTCTCTCCTCCTACAACATTTACTACTCTTTAGTATGGATGTTTCCCAATTACCAGATCTTGGAAATTCAAAAAACCATTAGGAACTTCCTTTGGTCTGATGTAAAAGGTAACAAAAGGATGAATTCTATGAAATGGGAATGGTATCATAAGGACAATATTCTGGGAGGGTTAGGACTAAAAGATTTGAGAATCCAAGGGATTGCTCTTGTAGAAAAATGGATCTTTCAGGAATTTGATGGTAATGAACCATGGAAGGTTCTGATTAGGAATAACATCATGAGGGTTGTATTGAAAAAGGCCAAATCTTGGAAATCTCTACCTTTTTGTGACCTTTTGGCTGGAGACTTCGCAATAACAGTTCAGGGCTTGAATATCTTCAATTCTATTTGGAAGGCTTGGGAGAGTATTAAGCCTTTTTTTAGCAATACTAGAGTCAGCAACAATGAGCTAGTCCATGGAGGTAGGTCCATTTGGTGGAACCTCTTGCACTCCTCCAAACCATTGGCGCTTACGCAAGGGTGCTCTGCTAAAGCATGGGCGGCAAAAGACATTTGGTTCTTTAAAGACATTATTGAGGATGATAGGCTGCTTGACTGGGATATCCTCAGAGTTAGATTTAACCTTCAAACCTCACATAAGCGGACTTATGACATGTTGGAAAAAGCTTGCGAGAAACTCTATTTGCCCAAAAAGTGCAAGAATGATATTGACTGTTGTAAGGAATTTTTGTGGAATAATACCATCTTTGTTTCTAATATTAAAGATAGCAATATATATAAGACCCTAACATATGATGGAGCAATAATTGTTCATGTTAATAAATTATGGTTTGTAGATTTTTTGGTTAAACAATGGCAAAAGGTGTTTGGAAGACTATGGTGTAGTCCTGTTGTTCCCAAAGAAAAGTGTTTTAAATGGCTTATGATTATCAACAAGCTGTCCCTCAGAAAAGAACATAACAGTTGTGATCTTTGTAATATTTGCAAGGTTCCTAAATTAGTTAGACATATTTTCTTGAATGTAGCATTGCTAGAGAAGTCTAGTTATTATTTGGCATTGCTATTCCTAATCAATTTACTGTGCTTGATGTTATAATTGGGTATATTAAGGGTCTGAAAAAAGACACTAACCTCTTTTGGAATGTTCTTACTTCTGAAATGAGGATAAATTTCAAGGCATAGGTAGGGCCCTTACTGAGTCTTTTCGTAGGCTCACCCTTCACCAAATTTTTTTGCAGGTTTCAGTAACGATAAATATTGAAAAGAACAAATTCTTCCAGTTCATTAAGGATGGAAATGCAAGGATGTATCTTCACGAGATGGAGAACAGATATAAATGGAAACAAGCAATTAGAGGGAAGCAAGATGTTGACCTAGCGTTGGAGTGCTTCGGAGTAGAGGCTGCCAAAGTGAGAGATCCTGTTAAAGATCAGATCTAGCTGCTCACAGAACTGCTTGACGGAAACCAAGTTGTGTGGATGGAGGGTCCCAGGGGGTGGACTATGTGGGTAGATGCATCATAGGAGCAAATACTATTTTGATAGCCGGCTGGCAGTTATGAGAATAGTGGTCTTTTTGTATAAAAAGAACTATAGTTTTATGTACTCAAAATTGTATATCTCCATGTATATATTTCAGTAGACAATCTATCTATAGTTTTGTAAATCTGGGCTGGTGGTCCATGTAGACAATTTGGTCACTACTTTGTAACAATGTTTCTCTCCTTCTATGCAATACAATATATATATATATATATATATATATATATATATATATATATATATATATATATATATATATATATATATATATATATATATATATATATATATATAAGGAAATAGCATGGTGCACTAAATAACATGTGATCCACATGAAGGGACATGTTAAGAGGTTTATGAAAGCATGTTTTTTTATTTTCTTTTTTTCCTTAGTTTTGATCAAGATCGAAGTTAGAAAAGGGAGTATGGATGGAGATAGTATCTAGATAAGAGAAGAAAGATCAAAGGTGATAATGGATGATGGAAGAAAGAAATGGATATGATAAGGGATATAGAGTGAAATGTGTGGATAAGTTAAAACTAATAGGATGCGTGGTGCTTGTGAAGATCCTTACCCTTATCAAGATTAAAGATGGAAAAAGGGAAGATGGATGAAGATAGGATGATGGAAGATGTGGTAGGTAGGATAGCATGGATAAAACTTTCCACTAAGAATTGAGAAGAAAAGGGTGATGGATTACACATGACACCTATTTTCCAAGTTTTCATCATGGTACTTTCCCAAGGTGCCTGTTTGCTAGGTTTTCACCAATGGATGAATTGTTTCTCTTTACTCTTTTTTGACATTTTGGAAGATAGGAGATGGAGGAAGGACTCAAGTGTCTCATTTTTGTGTGGATGGTGCAATAATGGAATATGAATATGAAGGTATGCTCAAATACGTTGGTAGGATAATGAAATGGATGATTGGATGGAATGGGGTAAGGATTTATGCAATGAAATGGATGATTGGATGAAATGGGGTAAGGATTTATGTGAAGAATTGGATAGGAGAGATGAAAGGGTAGAAAATAGGTGTTGGATAATGGATAGGAACTTGGAATATTTATTTAAGAGGAGATGAAAATATTGGGAAGATCAACACTAGCACACACCTTGAGGAGTAGTGGAATGATTGATGAAAATCAGATTTTGGATATTGAGATATTGATGGAGGAATAGCTATGGGTTTTGGGACATAGGGACCCAAAATGGATAAAGAAGATGATGGAGGATTATATTTGGAAGGTGGAAGATATTTAGATGGAGAAATAGAAAGTTTGGATGCCAATTTTGATTTTTCTTTAGGAAACCACATGGTTTTTTTATTTTTCTTTCTTTTGTGGTTCTTTGGAATGCATTGCTTCTATGAGCAACTTAGAAATCCACATAGTTTTTTATTTTTATTTTTTCTTGATGGGTCTTTGTGGCCTTTTAGATATTTATCTTTTCTTTAGGATTATTTTTATTTATTTTTACATGTTGTTTAGATGGGACATGATGATCCTTAAATATATATGGATTTTTGGAATTGTAGATTTTATTCTTGGCATACAAATTGATTCCAAGGAGAATGGAATTAATAGATGAATAGGAATGATATAAAGGTATATTGGATAGGTTGATATAAGTAGATGGTGGGAAGGTTATCAAAGATGTGTGCCTATGGTGATCTTGAATAGGGGATGGAGGAATATAAGGACCTAAACTAGATGGACGAGATGAAGGGCTATATGCATGTTTGGATTTAGATGGAGGAATGTGGGATTTATTAGGGATACCAATGTCTTGAGAGTTAGCTATGTAACTGAGGCAATGACCATCAGGATTTTCTTTGATTTTGAGGGGTTCCCAAATGCCTTGTTCATGTAGGCCTAACCTTTTGCCTTGATAATGTATGCTTTGACAAATATTTTTACCAACTAGATATTTGTTGCTTTTAAAATAAGATGAGAGTCCATTTTGAGGGGGATGTGGTATGGAAGAAATGATAGGCTCATGGAGTAAATTGGATCAAATGAAGGTGGAGGAACCCATTTGATAAGTAGGGGTTTCATAAACAATTTGGGAAGAGGTGATGGGATAATGAGGGTGTTCAGAAGGCATGATAGGATCTTGAGATGGATTTGGATCATGAGGGGGATTAGGAGGAACTATGGGATCTTGAAAGGAATATGGAGGATCATTGGATTCCTTTTTAAGGGTGTTTTTCTCTTGAATTTCAATGGAATCATTGTAAAGGATGAAGGGGATATCTTGATCTTTCTTAGGGAGTGGATTATGAATGGGATGTGGAAGGATATTTTTCTCTTCAGATAGAAGGACCAATCATTTTGGATTGAATGACAAGGGATGGTGGGATCATCAAGGGAAATGAGATATTTGTCAAATGTTGGATATAATGAAAAATCTTTGGGATCTTAATGTCAATTTATTTCAAGGCTTATTTATTCATGCTTTGGATTATCCTCTTGACATGGGGTTAGACTTTGGATATATATGGGGGATTTATGGAAGGAGTCTTAATTTTGTAATGGGGGAAATGGATTTAGAATGGAACTCTCTAGAGTGGGTTTTCTTGGAAAATGGGCATATAGTGGCATTTAATCTAGGTATTATGAATCATGAATGGGATTTGTTGGTATTTTGGTATGGTTTTGTCATTGATGTCAACACCTATAACACTTATCAACTTTGGCACTTTGGAGGATCAACAATGTTCACTGGCAAGCAATTGACTTATGCACAGTCACCGGTATTTGGTACACTAGCAAGATATATTGTTCAACGACACTTGGAATGACATGGAAAACACTTGTTTATGTCAAAGGTATCATTTAACACTTGGAGATTTGTTCATTGGAATATTCGTATTTGCATATTTGTTGTTACTAACAAATAGGTCTAGAATAAGCACAGACAAGCTTATCTATTCCAGATCAGCACGACATGCTTTGGAGATGATTTTCTTGTTATTGTAAATGCATTAAACTGACATGTTGAATCAGATATTGCATCGGTTATTAATTTACTTGTAATTATTTTATTGTAATATCTTTTAGAGCTGACCTACTAAAATTGGTCTTAGGTTATGGTATATAATTTAAGATATTATTTGTAAGATCGATATGTGACTGGAAAAAGAATTATAAGAAGGTATATGTGAGAATAAGCAGAGCTATACACGTAGACATCATTTGAAGGTGAAGCAAGGTTTTTGTAAAGGCAATCAGAACTACACTGGTACTGAATCCAGCATATGAAGATGCTATTTTGAGCAGTACATCATTATTGGATTTAACCATCCAATTGTAGTTAGTGTGACTCCTATTTGTGTTTGAGTAGTGAGCTCTAGGCGCTTGGCCATTCTGCATGTGCAGACCCCATTTGTATACACATACTATCTGCAGTAGTATCATCTAATTGTGGGTAAGGTTTCCCACCGTGGTTTGTCCCCTTACAGGGTTTCCATGTACAAATATTGGTGTTATTTATTATGGATGTTATTGTCTTTCTGTTTCATGCATTAATCTTTACCAATACTGTAATTAACTGATAAACTGTCTACCGACATAAAGTCTGATTTATCAATATTAAGCATTAAGGTTGGTTAAGTTGTTTTTGGTTTGAATTTATTTGACAACTAATTCACCCCCCCTCTCATTTGTCTCTGTGACCTAACAATTGGTATTAGAGCCTAGTCCTCTTTTTGTAGAAGTTTAACAACTTGAGGAGATCCAATGTCTACTAACTATTTTAGGAAGGAGAGTCCTAAACTTGATGGAACCAACTATGGCATATGGAAGATAAGAATGGAGACACATCTAAATTGCATTGGAAAGGACATCTGGGATGTTACAAAGAATGGCTACATTGCTCCTACTCAAAGTCAGCCTAATCCACCTACCTTAGGAAAAGATGAAGAAAATGATTGCAAAGCAAGGGAAGAACTTTTGAGCGCATTATTAGATCTGCAAATCATGGGATTATTAGATAGGTCTACTGCTAAAGCTGTTTGGGATCATTTGGAAACATTGAATGAAGGAGATTCCACAGTCAAAATTGCAAAACTTGAAAGCTTCTGGGTCAAGTATGAAAATCTGAAAATGGAAGAAGATGAAAGGATTTCTGCTTTTATGGAAAGAGTAAATGAAATTGTTTTGGGTATTAAATGTTGTGGAGGAACCTTAAGTGAAGATGAAATTATTTCAAAAGTTTTGAGAGGATTGCTACTGACATATAAAATGAAAGTTACTACTATAAATGAGTTGAGAACAATGCCTAATACATCAGTAACTAGGGATACATTGATTGGAAAACTTTCAGCTTTTGAAATTGAGGAATTTGGTCTTTTTGCTACTATAAAGATAGATTTAGCTTTTAAGGCATCAACGTCATCTGCACCATCTTTTGACAAATCTTATTGGAAATCCTTTTATGCAAAAGAACATGAGGAAAGCAGGAGAGAAAATGAAGAACATGAAGAACTTGAAGCACTATTTGTAAGGAAAATGCCTAAAGGTCCAGTTGGAAGTAAGTATGAAGGTAAAGCACCCTTTAAATGTTTTAATTGTAATAAGATTGGTCATATGGTTCAAGATGCCCTGATAGACATGCTAGACTAAGAGAAGAAGCTAGAAGAACATACAAGCCTAACCTTGAATATCAGAGGTACAGATTTAAGAAGAATAAAGATAAATCTTGTTATCTTGTTGATGAAGGAGTCACTGATGATTCTAATGAAGATCCGACAGACAATGGATGGGTTTTTGTTGCTATAACAGAAGATCAACCGACACCTATTGTTCAACCGGTAGAGTAGGCTTTGGTAGCTAAAGTTGAAGTTAAGGATGAATGGATCATTGATTCAGGGTGTTCACATCATATGACTAGTGATAAAGGTAAATTCTTGAACTTTCAGGAATATAATTGAGGTCTAGTAATATTTGGAGGTGATAAAGCTTGTTTGATCAAAGGAAAATGTACTATATCTCTTGATGGCAAGCATAATACTGACAATGTTTACTATGTAGAAGGTTTAAAGCATAATCTTTTGAGTGTCAATTAGTTGAAAAAGGATTTTAGTTACAATTCAAGAATTGTAAATGCAAAATTATGAACAAAACTGGTTTGGAAATTGCAACCAGTAATCAAACTAGAGGTAATATCTTTCATTTGAATAACAGTGAAAAGACATGCCTGATTGCACACATTGATGAAAGTTGGCTATGGCATAAGAGACTCTATCATGTAAATTTTGATTGCATGGTAAAAATCAGTACTACTAAGGTAGTTAGAGACTTACCTAATATTGTTAAACCTCACAATTCGGTATGTAAGGAATGTCAATTTGGAAAACAAGTTAGTGCATCTTTTAAAATTATTCTAGAAAAATTCAATAATGCTCTTGACTTAATTCACACTGATTTATGTGGTCCAGCTAGAACTAAAAGCTTACAAGGTGATAGATATTTCATGCTAATCATTGATGACTATTATAGAATGTGTTGGGTTACTTTTCTCAGAGAAAAATCAGAAGCACTTGAGAAGTTCAAACTATTCAAAGCAATGGTAGAAAATGAAACTGGTAAGAAAATCAAATGTCTAAGATCAAATCAAGGAGGTGAATTCACTTCTAAGGAATTTAATACATTCTGTGAAGTGAATGGAATCAGAAGACAGTTATCAGCACCCCGGACACCATAGCAGAATGGAGTTGTAGAAAGGAAAAACAAAACTATCTTGGATGCAGCCAGAAGTATGTTATCTTAAGAAAATCTACCACATGTATATTGGAGAGAGGCAGTAAGCACAACGGTCTATACATTCAACAAAGTTCACATCAAAGGAGAAACCAGTAAGACCCCTCATGAACTATGGTTTGGCATTACTCCTACTCTTAAATATTTCAGAATGTTTGGAAGTATATGCTATATTAGAAGAGATGAGTATATTGGTAAATTTGATCCTAGAAGTGATGAAGGAATATTTCTTGGTTATTCATCTAAGAGAAAAGCATATAGATGTTTTAACAAAAGATTGCAGAAAATTATTGAGAGTACAAATGTGAAGATTGATGAACAGTTTAGAGGAACTTCAAGGTATATAGACCCTGAACCGGCAATAGAGATACTGACAAATGAACCTACATTGAATCCACCAGTACAGAATGAAGATCCAGTTACATCGGTATCATATGAAAATTCCACTATAACTGAGGAACAACACCAAAGAAAGACACCCTGGTATGTAAGATTGAACCACTCTAAAAATTAGATAATTGGGAACAAGTATCAAGGAGTTATGACAAGAGAAAGACTGGCAAATGAATAGGTATGTCTTATTTCTCAAATTGAACCATCATCAATTAATGAGGCATGTGAAGATAAAGATTGGATTAAAGCGCTATGGAAGAGGGAACTGGAACAAATTGAGAAGAATAACACATGGACATTAGTTCCCTGGCCTAAAGACAAAAATGTGATTGGAACAAAATGGGTATTCAGAAACAAACTTAATAAAGATGGGAAGGTAATGAAAAATAAAGCAAGACTAGTGTGTAAGGGATATTCTCAGAAACAAGGAATTGATTATAATGAAACCTTTGCACCAGTAGCTAGAATTGAGGTAGTCAGATTATTCTTGGCTTTTGCAACACACAAGAACTACAAAGTATATCAAATGGATATTAAATGTACATTTTTGAATAGAGATCTTGAAGAAGAAGTTTACATTGAGCAACCTGATGGATTTTCTTTGACAGATAATAAAGATATGGTTTGCAGGTTAAGGAAAGCTTTGTATGGGTTGAAGCAAGCTCCAAGAGCCTGGTATGCTAGATTGGATAAATATCTTTTGAAGATTGGTTTTTCTAAAGGTAATGTTGACAACAACTTATACTATAAAGTGACAAATGATGACATCTTGGTTATAGAAGTTTTTGTTGATGATATAATATTTGGAGGAGAAGATGGATTGTGTAAAGACTTTTCTATTGAAATGCAACATGAATTTGAAATGTCTATGATTGGAGAAATAAAATTCTTTTTGGGATTGCAGATTTCATAGACTGGTAAAGGTATATTCTTAAGTCAATCCAAGTACTTGAAGGAGTTACTAAAGAAATTTGAGATGGAAAACTCTAAACCGGTAAGCACACCTATGAATACAAATGACAAATTATCACTAAGGGATGAATCTACAACTGTTAATCTGACTAGGTACAAGTCTATGATAGGAGACCTACTGTATTTGACACAAACAAGACTTGATATTATGAATGCAGTATGTATTGTTTCAATATTTCAAAGTAATCCTAAAGAAAATCATGAATCAGTAGTAAAAAGGATTTTCCGATACTTACAAGGCACTAAAAATCTTGGCTTATGGTATACTAGAGATGAAAAGTTTGAATTATGTGCATATACAGATGCAAATTGGGCAAGAGATGTGGATGACAGAAAAAACACCATCGGCGGAGCATTTTTTCTTGGAAATAGATTAATTTCTTGGTTGAGTAAGAAACAAAGTTGCACATCTTTATCAATAGCAGAATCAGAATATGTTGCAGTAACAACTAACTGTACATAGGTATTATGACTTAAGTAAATGTTGAAGGACATAAAGGTAAAATGCAAGGAACCCATAACTATCTATTGTGATAACACTACAACAATTGATATATCTAAGAATTCGGTACTACATTCTAAAACTAAACATGTTTCTATCAAATTGAACTTTTTGAAAGAGAATGTTGAAGCAAAAGAAGTAAAACTGGTTTATGTGAATACTAAAGAGTAGATTACAGATATTTTCACTAAGCCTTTGCCTAAGGAGACTTTTGAATATCTCAGAGACCAGCTTGGGGTCATACCCCCACCAGTAGAGACTTAGACAGTTGATGTTTGTCATCAACTAGCAGAACTAATAGAGAAATCTTTTACTCTGGCTTTGATGAGGAGAGCTAATTCTCAGGGGGAGTAGTTGGCATACTAAATTGGTTGGTATTTTGTATTTGAACCTGGCTTTTATATTGGCTTTGGCATTTGATGTTAAAGGGGGAGAGATTGATATGGAAAAACACAAGTAAAACACATTTTACTCTCGGGGGGGAGATTGATTACTTTGGGAGAGATTGATTACTCTCTATATCTGAATTTTGATTTCTAGTTATGATCTCTTTTGGGAGATTGTTGGTTTTTGGTTTTTGGCATTTCTATTTTGGCACTTTGATGGCTTTTCCATCTTGTGTTGCCATCAATGCCAAAGGGGGAGATTGTTGGTATTTTGGTAAGGTTTTTTCATTGATGTCAACTCTTATAACACTTATCAACTCTAGCACTTTGGAGGATTAGCAATGTTCACCGACAAGCAAGTGACTTATGCACAGTCACCAGTATCTGGTACATCGGCAAGATATATTGTTCACCGGCACTTGGAGTGACATGGAAAACACTTGGTTATGTCGAAGACATCATTTGACACTTTGTCTTGGAGATTTGTTCATTGGCATATTCGTATTTGCATATTTGTTGTTATCGGCAAATAGGTCCAAAATAAGCACCGACAGGCTTATCTATTCTAGATCAGCATGGCACGCTTTGGAGATGATTTTATTGTTATTGTAAATGCATTAAGCCGACATGTTGAATCCGATATTGCATCATTATTAATTTACTTGTAATTATTTTATTGTAATATCTTTTAGAGCCGACCTACTAAAATTGGTCTTAGGTTATGGTATATATGTAAGATCTTATTTGTAAGATCGATATGCGATTGGAAAAAGAATTATAAGAAGGTATATGCGAGAATACACAAAGCTATACATGTAGACATCATTTGAAGGTGAAGCAAGGTGTTTATAAAGGCAATCAAAACTACACCAGTACTGAATCCAGCATATGAAGATGCTATTTTGAGCAATACATCATTATTGGATTTAACCATCCAATTGTAGTCAGTGTGACTCCTATTTGTGTTTGAGTAGTGAGCTCTAGGCACTTGGCCTTTCTGCATATGCAGACCCCATTTGTATACACATACTATTGGCAATAGTATCATCTGATTGTGGGTAAGGTTTCCCACCGTGGTTTTTCCCCTTACAGGGTTTCCACGTACAAATATTGGTGTTATGTGTTGTGGATGTTATTGTCTTTCTGTTTCATGCATTAATCTTTGCTGGTACTGTAATTAATTGATAAACTGTCTACTGGCATAAAGTCCAATTTACCGGTATTAAGCATTAAGGTTGGTTAAGTAGTTTTTGGTTTGAATTTATTTGACAACTGATTCACCCCCCCCCCTCTCAGTTGTCTCCGAGACCTAACAAGATTTATATCAGGAAATGGAGTAGCTTGGATTTTTTATCGTAGATAGTCCTTGGGGGTAAACTTGGAAGGTGTCATTAGATGTATCATTTGATGGAGATATTGTGGATTGATCTTGTAAAGCTTTAGGAGGTGAAGGAATGGTGAGAGACATGGGAGGATGAGGCATTGCTAGACATAGGTATATAATTTTGATCATTCTTGGAAAACTTACCTCGGAGAGCCTTTGTGAGATGGTTTAGTAGGTAATTATTCTTTGAAAGATAGTTTGAATCATTATGAGGCTTTAACATGGTTGGGTTTTGATTTTGGATTTGGTTTAAGTTTGAGGTTACATTTTGATTTGAGATTTGGATGAATGTGTTTGACATGTTTTCTTGTTGGGATTAGTGGAAAGGATTTGTGAATTGCAAGTTTTGTGTTTGGTATTGGAGTGATGAAAATGCAAAGATTTAATAGTTTGGGGCCATGTGTATGTTGGTTTGATATGAAGGATAGGTTCTTTGTGAAGGTTGGGTCTGATAAGAGAATGAAGGTTGGTATGATTCTGATGTTGATTGAATTGGAGAGGAAATGATTTGATTGGGGAATGCAGGATGTTGGTATGATTGCATGGTCTCATAAGAAAATGAAGGATATTATGATTATAATCATTTTTCAATAGGAAGGATAGTTGCCCTAACTTCCCTCATCATTCTCTCTAACTAGTCCAAATTTGGGTTAGGACTAGCCATGTTTGAACAAATATTTTGATATTTTGGATGCAAACTTGATACTTGGTTTTGACTTATTGTTTTGTTTGAAGATGATCTTGTTTGAACACTACCATATCATGTTTGCATAGGTAGGAAAATTGGTTCAACATTTGGTGGTGGCCCTAATTGAACCAGACCAATTCTGATTTAATGTTTTTAGGTTGGCCCATATTCAGCTTGAAACCTAGTTGCATGATGTTGTTGTGTTGGATTGAATTTTGATTGTCTTGGATTAAAACTTGATTGTGTGTCATCCATTGGCACAAACATGGGTTGATATGACATTTTTTTGTCTCCTAGAAGTTTGAGATCTCGTTTCAACTATTGAACTATGTCATGTTTTTAAAATTTTCAAAGTTTATGGATGAAATGAAATGCACCTAAAGGGGGGGGAAATGTAGCTCTAAAAAATGAAATGCAATGAAACTAAAAGGTGAAACCTATGTTTTTTGTATTTTTAATATTAAGGAAGGTACAAATTCAACTTAGAGAGGTCAAAAGTAACTTAGGGGGGAATGCAACCTATGCTTTTGATATTTTGGTATTTTGAAGACCTTAAAAATACAAATCTAGGGGCGTAACCCTTTAAAACTAAAATTAAGTTAATACCTTAAAGGATGAAAGGGATGAAATTATGGACAAAAGACAAAGTCATACCTGTCACTAGATTGATGAGATAGGGTTTTGACTTGTTGGTAGTGGTAAAGGACAAAGCTTGACAAGGTCTAGACTCCTTAACAATAACCTAGGATTTGATCTTAAGACTTGATTTTTAGGACTTTCAAAACTTGATTTTGGTAATCTAAATGCAATCTAAGGACTTATACTAGGAAAACAAAATGACCTAGTATGAAGGACTTGAGGTTTGACTATGCAAGAACCTAAGTTTGGGATGATGCGAACTACGGTAATGGTTAATCTACGACTTAGGAAAATGACAATGCAAAGTTAACCTAAGATGAAACCTTGGTTTGATATGCAAGGTTGAAAGAATAGTTCCCAAAGTTATTGATGTTTTTGATCTTGAATGTTTTGAAGTTCTTTTTGTTTTGAATTTGACAATGTTTTGAGTCTCGAATGTTTCAACTAGTTTGTTATGACAATTTTGTTTCAACACTCACATAAGATGCATTAGACAGAATGGTTGTTTGACTATAAAAAATAAGAGTAATATCTAAGGGGCCTAGATTAGCCCACATTTGAATTCACTGGTCATCATATTTGAAAACACTTGAAAACATTTATAACCTAGGCTGTAAATGACTGATACTTGTTGATGTAGTTACCCTCCATGCTTTTCTTTAGATACTTATTACCTTGATTTGCTAGACTATGTTTGAATCATTATGTGTGGTTCATTTCATTGATGTGTGTATGTGGATACATTCATGTGATCCATGTTATTGGACTATTTTATGATGCTTATATGTTTTAGGACATGTTTACTGTTATGCTTCATTTGAGATGGATATATTGATGTTAGTGATGGTATACTTATGACTTGGATTCTATATTGGTGATTCATTATGATGTTTTATGAGATGTTAGTCTATGTTCTGATGTAATTATTAGACTATTGAAAATATTGATGCTTCTAAATTTTATGTTCAGAATAGATCTTTACTACATTATTTGTTTGGGGATTAGGGTGAAAAGAATGATTTCATATTACTCATCCATGAGCTCCCTATGAGTGTGTATACATAAATATGTATGTATGCATACTGATGTATATGTATATATATAAGTATATGCACACACACACACACACACACATATATGTATGTCTGTATGTATGTATGCATGTATCTATGTATACAAACATGTGTGTGTGTGTGCAACACGTTTTGTGTAGGTTGTAGGTACCAGACATCGACTCCACCCAATCCCACAAGTCTAAGTGCATCTCTTAATTCCCAATGTTGGTACAGGAGATAGTATAAGACCCAAAATGTATCTAACCCTATCCATTATTCTAACCTAGGGACAATTAGCTAGTCTTTGTTTTTATCATGTCAAATGTGTCATCTAGACAATATCTGATCACCTTGTTGTCAGTGATAAGTCTTGTTTTGATATCAATATTATTTTATGATTTATTTGAGTGTGTGAGATTTTATGTAATTTTAATTATTGATATTAATTATAATTTGAGTATTATAAAATTATTAATAATTAATAATTATTTATTGTAGTTTTAATTGTATTTTTCAAAATAATAAATATATTCCTATAATTGGATAATATTTATTGGTTGATTAATTATTGTGCATGCGATATTTTTAGTGTGGAAGTTATCTTGGAGTGGAAATTATATCTTATTTTATTTTTAGTGGAATTGATTGTTCTATCTTGGTGGAACTAGCTGTCCTATTTTTTAATGGATAATTATAGTTTTAATTATAATTATTTATTTATTCTTTGCTTGGTTGTCAAGTGGGAGTTAACTATTTTTTAGGGGATTTTTAATTGGTGATTTAATATTTAATTATTATTGTTTAATTCTTTTGTGGGGATTTTGATTTTGGAATTAATTTAATATTATTGTTTTAATGTTATTTGTATGCTTTTTGAATTAGGGTTTCAAGCATGTTTTTGTGAGCTTTATTTAGGTGATAATTAATTTTTATTTATTCTTGAGTAGAGTTATTTGATGTGACTTTTATAAAGTTTTTGGGAAGAATTATTGCCATAATTTTGTGAAGAATTTTTGAAGGGATTTTCTTGTAGTGGAATTGCAGGAGGGTTTGTAGCTTTTTAGTGTTGATTGAAAGATTTCTTTTATCTAAATTTTCCTAAAGTGTGGATTCGATTTCTTGAGATTGATTGTCAAAATTTTCTTATAGATTGGAGAAGGATGCGTGGTTCATCAATTTTTCTACAAATTTTCTATCTCTCTTCTCTATCTTTCTTGACGGGTTTCCAAGTAGGTTCCTATTTCCTAGTTTCAATTTCAGTTTAATTTACAATATTGGTTACAATGGATTATCAAGGGGATTTGGGAATGTTTATTTGATTGTATTTGCTAGTTGAAATCAATTATTTAATTCATGTTTTGAAAGATTGTATTTTGCTTAAATCGGGTGTGGAGATTTAACGTTTTTGTTGTTCGATTTTGTGTAGTACTTGATTGAAATTCTTGTATGAATGCATGTGCTTGATTTATCAGTATTTTTGGAAGGTTATCAAGCCCTTCTCAAATGTATATTGATTATGTTTTTTCTTTAGAATCTTTTTATTTCCCATCGTTGAGTGTCAATCCTTCTTGTTCTAGTGAGCAATATTTGTTATGTATGCACAAGAATAAAGTGTAAATGCATAGCAATAAGTTGTAAAAGTATATAAATATATAATATATGCATAGAAATATGAAACATATGTGCAGAAGGATGAAAAATATGTGCAACAAGATTGAATGGATGTCCAAAATCACTATTTTGGGTTTTTGACTAAGACGTTTGTTTCTGGTTAGTTCTAAAGGCTTGTGTAGGCCTAGTACTCTATTGTTCATGTGATTTTGAGTCTGTAAGACCTGATTGGATTGGATTGGTGTTAATTTTCCTATTCCCATGCTTGGTTGTGGAAAGATTTAGAGTATTATGCTTCAGTTTCAGTTTTTAGGACTTAACCCTTGTTGATAGGGTCTTCCATGGAAAGTCCTAATTCAATTATGAAATATGAGATTGATATTGGATTCATGTTGGAATGAATTCTATTTTAATCTTATGTGTTAGGATAGCTAGGTGCATTAAGGGGGAGTGGCTCTCTATGGGGCCTAGGGCCCTAAGTGGTTACCAGGTTAACCCATAGGAGAGTATATTAATAAATGATAACATTAATAATAAAACTTTGGAAAGGGTTAAATACACTCTAATAAGATAATTTTTTATTCCCCACTCATGGCCTCATGTGCTCGTATAGATAGAGGATGATATTGAGAAGGCCTATTCATTTGAAGAGATGTTGGAGCTGGCATGTTGTGCAATACCTTGTCTTCATGAAAGGATTGTACAACACCAGATGAATTATCCATGGGGGTTGGGGTTTGGAGTTAGGAGAGGGTTAAATTACTAGGGTAGCTCATGAGAGGCTATGTGATGATACTCTCTCCTTATGTACCCTAGTATCATATTGCATTGTTTTTTTTATGTGGAAGCCTCTAGGAATTTTTTTGTTAGTTCTTTTGAAAGTTTTGATTGTCATATTTTCTTGGAAGTCTTTTGGATGTTTCTTTGGATGTCCTTTGCTAGTCTTTTGATTGTTATCTTTAATTTTATTTTTTTTGTATTGGCATCTTCTATATCTTGGTTGTGAGTATGATTATATCTTTCTAGCATGGGGGGTAGACCTTCGGGTTCCACATGGTCGGGTGGTAGTGTTTTACCATCCATTGGGTTTTTTTTTGGAGTTATAGTTTGTGAGCAACTAGATGGATCTTACCTTGAGTTCTAGTGATTCCATATTCATATGTAGATTGTTCTACTTTTGTAATGCATCTTCTAGAAGAAATGTAACAGAATATGTAATTGCATAATTGTAATCATATTTGAAAGGATATTTGTAATGGATTTCCCAAGTGGAAAGGAAGTTGTAATAGGACTGCTATGATAGTTGCAATTGTCTTAATGGATATCTTGGAAGTGATTGTACTCATATGGATGATATGTATGTTCTTATTCTTTATGAAGGTTATCATAGGAATATTTCATTTAGTTCTTTAAAATGAACTTAGCATAGATTTCTATATGATGAGTTATGTGATTAATGAACATTAGTGAGTGTTGCTTAGTAGCAACATTAGGGAGCCCTTAGAGGTATGTTATGATATGTGTTTAAATTTTTCTCTTATCATTGTTGTAATTCATCTATGTTATGTGATGTATTTACTTAGTGTTGAAATAAGTTTAATGATGTATGTTATTCACTTTAAAATATATATATATATATATATATATATATATATAGTGTGTGTGTGTGTGTGTGTGTGTGTGTGTGTTTGGTTTATTAGTTGTTATAACTCTAGGATTCCCTAGCAGGGCATTATAGTTGAGGCCCCCCATAATAATAAAATACCACAGACACTGTGAACATATATAGAGATTCGATGGTGCTCGCTCCCCCAATACAACACCAACACACCTTTTCTCTTACCTCAAAGGTTTGAAAACCTTGTAACTGAGGAACTTTTTATCTCATAATGAAGGCTACGTGAGGGATATCTAAAGGGTATGATCCACATTCCCTAAACCAAGGAGTATGGGATTTACGATTCTAAACACAATTGGTTTATAGTTGAGGAACTTCGGGAGGTTGACAAACTCACTTAAGAGCCTATTGTATCCCTATAAAGGAGGTTTGATATACCTCACACGAATGTGGGTACTAGGGAACTATTAGTATAAATAAACATCATCAAGTAGTTTTGGCTTTAGCCTAAACCATTTATATAGTGGACTAAAGGAAAGCATTGCTTAGAGCCATCTCTTGGGGTGAGTACCTCTTTTCCCACCAAGGTAGGCTCTTTTCTAAAAATGAAGAAGATGGGCATCATTTTTGCTTTTCTCTTACACCCAACAAAGGGGAGAGGATACTGAGCACAACAATAGGTCCACCCTACAAAGTACAAGTGCAAAAGATAGTTCAAACACACATTGTTCATTAACTAATTAGAAAAGGAAGTGTGATCCAAACTAGAAAAAAAGATATGCAATATTTACATTCACAAATCTTTATCAAGTATCTCGCATCAAACTCGTCAGTAATTTCACATAAAAATATTCATCCCATGATTGCCACTATTAGAGTAATCTTTTATTAGCTAATAATTATTTATTTAATTATTAGTCTATTATACTCTATGCTTAAGCTAAACTTAGGAATCTTATCATTCTTTAGGGTTTTCTCCTTTAGGGTTTTGGGTATCCTTTTATAAGGATTCTCTCTTTGTATTTTTATAACAACTGTAATTATTGAATTGCATTCTTCTTGCACAATCAATATGACTCCTCTTTTCTAGATCTCTGAATTTTGGCCTCCATAGTTTTTTTCCTTCTCTCTTTCTATGACAGGTTTGCATGCAGGTGATCTTTGGGAGCTGTAGAGTTTATTTTTCTTCAACTCCAATATGGTATCAGAGCTCTAGATCTACATGCCCATGTTCTCTTCATGAAATTTTTTGGGCCTTGTTCTTCAGATCCGTGTATTCGGGGGTTTGTGCAATTGTTTTTTTCTATTTTTGGGGGTAGCTGATTTTTTGGTACATTTTGGTGCCAAAAGGACCTCATGGTTGGATTCAGAAGGCCATTTCCATGAATTTTGACATATAATTTGACCTATTTCGGTGACAAGGGAATCTTGGCATGATTTTTTATTGGCACATTTTTCGAGGCACAAAAATCCATACGGTTGTACCTTGAAATGCATCAGAAAATTTTCGTCAAAAAAAAAATAATAATAATTTTTTTTTTTACCTTCTTTATGAACTAAAAGAGGGTTTTTTTCTTTTGGCCATAACTTTGTCATACGGAGACACTTTTCGACAAATCTTATATTGTCAGAAAGCTCTTTCCGAGCTCTATCCAGATATGGAGTTTTGAACTTTTTTATTTTTTGATGGCGGTTTTTTTTGTCAAAGCCAAAGGTTCCTGTTTGCACTCCGGGAGACATAACTTGAGCATCCAAACTCCATTTTTTGAAAACTTTATATCGTTGGAAAACTTGTTCTGTGCTCTTTAAATTCATATGAGTTTTGTTTCTAGATTTTACTCCAGGTATATTTTATACAGTTTTTTGCTTTTTAACACTCTAGCGAATATCCTGGATGTTTCAGGTCTTGGGATCTCTTTCTTTGAGTAGGATGTTTCATCTTTGGCTATTCTTTCTATTTCCAGTCTTCTGTCTCTTCTGAACATTGTAACATTTTATTTATGTAAACACACTGGTATAAAATACTACCATTTATTGTATACTTGGGATCTTGCACATTTTGTGTCTTATTGTACATGCACTACTTATAAAGCGTCATGGGGGGGTTGATGTTTGTCTTTGTTTTCCATCTACCTTTGTCACATGAGTGTTCCTTCCATGACATCAGCCTCATAATGTGTGTCAAGTGATTGTTCCTTCCACGACATTGTGTACTTTCTCTGCACCTTCGATGTTCCTAGTTCTTTGTCCTGCAGTTCTTGTTGGCCGTTCTTTTCAGTGTACCTATCTCTCTCCCTTTTCACCATTATGGGGAGGTTTGTCATATTGTTTTAATTCTTCCTTGGTTTGATTGATCAGCTCTTCAGGATTTGGTGTTTTATGCCATATGTATCTTCAAGTTCAGTTGTTTGCCTTTGTTTGCCATCTAATTTGAGTAGTGTCATTTGAGGGCACTCATGCAGATTACAGTCTTCTTTGCCTGGTCATGTTCTATTTCAGTGGAGGTTCTTCAGATTAGCAGCTACTCTTCGACAATGTTTGCAACCATTTCATGCTTCAATGGTGCTTTTCATGCTCTTCTTTTTTGTTCCTATCTTCTGGAACACTCTTGTTTGGAAGCTTCTTAGTCCTTCACTTGAGCTTTCATCTCTTCTTAGAGGGGAGTTTTGTTCCCACAGGGTTTTCTCCTTTTTATCCACTTTACAAAGATTTTATTGTACTTGGGTACCTCATCAGGACTTGTTGCTGACACCCATTGTTGCTTTCCTGCAAGTTTTACATGCTTTTTAGTCAAAAAATGACTCCCTAAGTTCATCTTAAAGGGGGGTGTTAGAGTAATCTTTTATTAGCTAATAATTACTTATTTAATTATTATTCTATTATACTCTATGCTTAAGCTAAACTTAGGAATCCTATAATTCTTTAGGGTTTTGAGTATCCTTTTATAAGGATTCTCTCTTTGTATTTTTATAACAATTGTAACTATTGAATTGCATTCTTGTTGCACAATCAATATGACTCCTCTTTCCTGGATCTCTGGATTCTAGCCTCCATAGCTTTTTTCCTTCTCTCCTTCTGTGACAGGTTTGCATGTAGGTGATCTTTGGGAGCTATAGAGTTGATTTTTCCTCAACTCCAATAGCCACAATGCTAAGCAAACCATCAATAACACCACATATCTTCTATGCTAATAGAATCTAGAATTGCATATTTGAATGTTAACATAAAACATAAAGAAATCTTTTTTAACAGCCAACTATGTAGCTAATTTCTCAATTGTGTAGGAACATGGAACAACTACACATCAAACTCAAATAACTTTGCAGTAAACTCAGACAATTGTGCAGCAATCTCAAACAAATGCGTAGAAAACTCAGACGATTATGTAGCTCATAAGACATGAAGGAAAGACAATGTATTTGCATAAAGATTGCATAGATTTTCTTGTGAATGGTATCCTTTCCACATGTTCATTTCTTTGTATGGTTGATTCATCCACTTAATTAAACTAGGTTTGATTTGTTGTTCATTTGAAACCCTAATTAGGCTAAATGTGAGTTTTTGTCAATTCAAACCCCTAATTAGGCTAAGTGTTGTTCATTTTAAACCACTAAATGAAATGAAATGAGAATTGTTTCTCATTTAAACCCCTAAAATTAGGCTAGATGTGAGTTATTATCAATTCAACCCCTAATTAAGATAAATGAGAGTTGTGGTTCATTTTAACCTTGTCAAATTAGACGAGGATTTAATTAATAGAAACCATGCATAAAAGAAACCCTACATGCAAACAAAAGTCAAAATGTTCATCCTTAATAACTACGTAGTAATGGCCCATTCATGGGCCTAGATGGGTTAACCGGTGTGCTAGCTTATTGAAGAGGCAAAAGGTGGTGAGGTGGACTCCTCCAAGCAAGGGATGGATTAAGGAAAATTTTTATGGAGCCTTGAAAGGCAATCTGGGTGATTCAGGGGCAAGAGTGGTTTTTAGAGAATGGGAAGACAATATTTTAGATTTGATTTCTCAAAAGATGGACAAGGGAACAAATAATGAGGTGGAGGTGCAAGTTGCTCTTTTGGCACTTGAATGGGGCCTAAAATTTAGTTTTTCTGATATTCATTTGGAAGGAGATTCATTGATTATAATAAATGTGATAATTAAAGGGGAGATGCGGGCTTGGAAGTTAGATAATTATATCAAAAAGAGTAAAAATGATTTAAATCTTTTTAATGACTTCAGAGTATCACATGTTCTTAGAGTAGGGAATGAGGTGGTAGATGTGTTGTCAAATTAGGCCATGTCTTTTGAGGTAGAAAAGGCTTTTCATTTCGAAGATTTTCACAATCTTGCAATTGAGCATGATGTAGTGGTGAGTGTTTAATGTGGCAATACCCCCTAGTTAATAGTAAGTACGAAATAGGAAGATGGAGGTTGTTCTTACTGGCTTGGTGTGTGATGGAGTGAATGTCAAATTCGTAGGGATAGAATGTTTTGAACTGACAAGGATAGAGCTTTTATGATCTTGTATTTATTAGCATAGTTTTTGATGGTGTGGGTTGCCAGAAGACTTTTGAAAAGATGATAGAGTGATGAAAGCTTTGGTTTCATTAAAAAGGTTTTTAGGTGGTGTGTAATGAGCCCATCTTTCTGCATTTTGATTGAGTTTTTACAGAGTCTGTTAGAGGAGTGGAGGGGGTTTGAATGAAAAGGTAGTGATAATGTAGAAGGGTAAGATGGAGGCCAGCTTCACATTCACAATGGAGCAGCAATTGGTTTCATTTCTTGGGAAAGTTTCAGACAGAAGGTTGAAAGGCCTCTTTCTATTCAATGATAATAGGCTCATTGACATGGTGAAGCTATTTTTAGGGGAAGAAATCAACCATATCAGCCATAGATATTAAATGAATATGGATATCTATTCAATAATTGTGGCGTGGAGTCTGGAATTTGAAGCCTCTATGAATGTTGTGAAAAGGGTGATGAAGACTTTGGTACCAGAGAATTTTCTGGGAGGGAAGGACTCCATCTTTGAGTGGGAAATACCTGGAGATGGGTTTGATGTGTCTAAATGGATTATTGATGGTGATTTTGACTGGAAAGTGTCATTTTTAAGGTGGTAGGAAGGGGACTTGAAAGAGCACTTTCAGGCTCAGGCATGGTGTGGATGGGAAGCTTCAAAGACCTTCACAGAGCTGATGCGAGTGGAAATGGACCTGAGAGATGCAATGGAGGAAGCTAGGAGGGAGGTGGGGCCTTAGTTGCGGCCAAGGAAGCGAAAGAAGGTACCAAGAGATGACCAGACCAAGTTATGTGGAGGATCAACATGAATTATGTCATGCCCTTTTTGAGTCTATTTTTTTGTTTTCCGTCTTAGTAGTAATCTTCTCTAAGATTTTTAAACTACTATTGTATTGTTACTAGACTCTGTTATGGCATCAGTGTCTGAGTGAAGAAATGCTCATTTTGAAGTGAGTGGTTATATGTGGGTGGGTTATTAGCAATAAAGACTGGATGTATGGATAGTTGTTGGTATTTTGATAATGTTTTGAGATACTGTGTAAGTTGTTTATTTTTATTAATAAAATCATACTATTATTGACAAAAGAAAAAACAACTGCATAGTAAGCTAGCTCAATTGTGCAACTATTAGCCACAACTACATAGATCTTAGCCACAACTACACAGGTTTGAGCCAAAACTTCACAATTCTAATCCTCAAATGCATAGATCTATCTCTCAAATGCATAGAAGGTGAAATCTCTAACTCTGAACCTGCAAACACACATAAAAATCCTAAATTGATCAGAATTGAGTATTCATGTTGAGTTCACCAAAATTTTGACCAAAAAAATGAGTTAGAACAAACATGATATCATAAAGTAAACCAAAAAAGATAAATATCATCCTAATTACACCAATAAAGCTACCATAATGAAATGCATATTGTAATGAACAAAATCAAACTCATAATGAAACTAGGTTCATAGCACTCCTTTGATGATGCTTCATTGTTTCTTTTTTATTCTCTAATTGATGTTGTTCTCAAGTAGATAAGTGCACAAATATGATAAATCAAAAAGAGAATTCAATAGCGTGATCACGAGGATAATCAAAGGATCATGGTTGTGAGAATGAGAAAAGAGAGTTCAATTTATCGATAAAGTGGGATCAATTGGATTGCTAAGATTGATTGGGGATTGAAAGTGATCAACAAATGAGATTAAATGAGAGGATTTTTTAAGTGAGGATAAATAGGAAATTGCATTTCCAAGTGGAGGAAGAATTAGAAATGAGGAAGAATTAAGTAAAAATAAATATTGGAAATATTTATTTTCAACAAAATATACCATTTGAAAGTGGAGGAAAGGAGTAGTTAAAATGGACAAAGAGAATAGTTGAGTGGGGAGATAAATTAGCGAGTGGGAGTGGCAAGTGGAGAGGAAAGTGGAAGGTGGAAGAGTTATAAGTGGAGAAAAATTAGCATGAAAAGTAGATAAGTGGAGTGAATTAATAAATACTATTTATTAATTCCTCCAAATGTTAGATAATTAGGCAATTAAATAAAATAAATTTATTGAATTGTGAGAAATATAAAAAGGAAATAAATAAATAAATAAAAATATATATTTATCAAAGGAGGAACATTAGGATAGGGGGCAAAATAATGGTGCAGGAGCACCCTCAAGATCTAATATGCCTACAAGAGGAAAATTTTATTTATTTTTCTTTGTTTTGTGTTTTTTAATGTTTTAAGGTCATTTGTGACCATTCATGATCATTTTGGATCATTATGTCAAGTTTTGAGTCATTTGGATACAAATTGTGAAAGTTGCTCCAAAGTTGTCAAAATTATCATGACAACTTTTGCAACTTAATGTCAACTTCTTAAAAGTTTGTTAAAATTTGTTTATGAGTAGTTGTAGGTTACTTGGGTAGTTTAAAATGATGCAAATTGTATAATTTTTTTTCACAAACTCGAATTTGGAGGTTGGAGAGGATTGGAGAAGGATGAAATAAAGAAGGAACTTATTTTTTTGTAGCATCCTTACATTGCTTTCTGAAGTGTTTAGAATTTGTAGTCTGAAACATGCCATTGTATGACCTTTTTATGGCCTTTTATTGAGGAATTTAATATATTCATGTAAATATACTTGTTTCTATTTTCCAAATATTTTTGTCTTGTTAAATTTGATTGAGTTTGTGTATAAGATATGCCATTTTTGGTACAGGTTGTCCTGAATGATTGATTTTTTGTAAGTCTGAAAGAAATGTACGGTATGGATTGGTAAGATAAAATAATGGTGTGAAACCAATGGGAAAAGGTGGAGAAATGATTCTAGTTTCATTTCCTTTTTATCTGATCCAATTTAATTAAGTTTTGAATGAGTTATGACATTTTTGGTGAGAGCAGGTTTGTGATAAAACTAGGGTTTCCAACAAGCATTAAGAAAACTATAACTTTGTATTGCATCATCCCAAAAGGCTCAAACTTGGTGAGATTATTATTTACATTGCTTCACAAGGATCATGCAAAGGAATTTGGGTTATTTGATGATTTGGGAAAGATATGGATGTTTTTGTGTGTCTTTTCATAGTAAATGTTGTCAAATACATTGTTGAGTTGTTTGAAGTAATGATGACTTGTGTGCATCAAAATCCATAGTGAAAAGTCATGGTCAAGCCAATATTATATTTCCTTGTTGAAGTTTAGATGACATGTGTGAAATAGACCAAAGAAGCAATGTATCTAAGTGGTGTAACTGGAATGCACCTTGAATTCATTTAAGTATAATGTGTATGTTGATTGATGTTACCCCTACCTCTACATCAAATAATTAAATAATTATTTACCCTAGATTAGATTAATGCCAAGAGGAAAAAAATGATTAAATAATTGACTATATTATTTAGTTAGACATATGAAAAGAGTGCTTGAGGAAAAATTGACAGAAAATTATCAAATTGGAAAAAACAATTAACAATTAATTAAATAATCCATGGTGTTTAATTAACGAGAGAAAGAAAGAATTTTAACGAATGATAAAGACCAAATGAACTATATGAAGCCATGCTAATAAAAATAATAGCCGCAAGCAATAACCAATTTTTAGTGTTTACAACAACAACTATTGTTCAATTACCAAAACTACCTAAAATTATTTTACAATAGCATTAATGAATAAAGGTTACGTCGATGTAAGTGCCTAGATGAACTTATGCTATGAGGTGTTGATATTAAAGGTCTAGCACCAAACTATTCAAAATTTAAAGTGACTTATGAGAAAAACCATTTATATAATGTTGACTATTCACAGGTAATAATTGAATTCTTTACTAGATACATACACGTTGACTCGATGGTGTCATGTAAAATGGGGTTGGAAGAATGCCACAGGTAGTAAACACACTCTGAGGCTCAATTTTTATCAGAATCATTCTTCTAATTTAGTTATTATAAATTTCAAAATAAAATTTAATAAAAAAATTAAATGTGATGAATACTAAGAGGGGGGGTGAATTAGTATACCAAAAAATATTGTACTTAAACACTTAAACAGTCTAGCAGTAAACCGGTAAAACAATTTAATAAATGAACCAGTTAACACACATGCAAACCAAATAGCAAATAAGGCATTCACCCATAGAAGCACAATCACCATAACACAAGAGATTTTGATGTGGAAACCCAAATGGGAAAAACCACAGCGAGATGAAATTCACAAGTAACTATCTGTAGAATAGTAACCAGACCAGTTAAGGTCATACAATGTTCTTTACCATAATAGATCTTGTTAGGAATCTCAATCTCTATTAGGAGATAAGTCTAATTAAAGACTACCTTGTAAGAGGATTTCAGATCCACAGATGTGAACCACCTTGTTAGAGGATTTACAAAGGCTTTTGTGAGTAATCAACAAGTGAATGATCTAACAAATGGCACAGTCTGCTTGATTAGATCCATTGTAGCTCATAGCTAATGCTCTTCAACATTACTTTAGTCTTCAGTAAATTCACACTCTGCTGCAGTACATAGACTTGATCTTTTCAGTTAAGATCGCACATACAAGAGCTTCGATGACCACCAAAACCTAACAGCTACACTCATACATACATATACAAAACCCTAGACATGATATCCTTAAAAGGAATTTGATTTCATGTCGGTCCAATAGGATTACATTGCAAGTTCCTAGGTTCATTGTATCTAGACACATTTGGTAACACGACACAAAATCACCATCAAAGTGTCGATGGATGGTAACTCATCACAAAAATATACTGGTTGGTAACTCATCACAGAGTATTACCAGTTTATACAACTTTTCTGTTTAACGGTTGGTAACTCAGAGTAATACCGGTTTAATAGATTACCGGTTGACAAAAATTGAAGACTGGGAAAAAGATAACTGTTTCTTCTGGCTCCTTTGCTCCGCTCCGCTTGAGATCCTTAAACCGCTTGATCTCTCTATGCCGCTTGGGTCTTTATACCGCTTGAGATTGGTAAACACTTTCTGCATAACATCAATAGTCTAAAAACTACAACATGATACCGGTTTGGAACAATTACCAATTGAGCATAATTCATACATTCACAAAGTGATCTCATAGCAAGTGTGTGTCCATCAATGACAATCACAACATAATCATCAAAATGCCAACAATATGCCCCTTTGGCATTGATGGCAACACTTAGGAAAATTTTTGACATCTAAGTGTTTTACAACAAAATTATGCCATAATCAAAATTACTCCCCCTAAGCATATACACTATCCCTTTTGTAGAAAATACAATGTATACTACTTCCTTTCAGAGATAAACATGAAAGTATACATAGCATGCATCAAAATTTAAATACAAAATACTACTCCCCATCAAAATTTTAAAAATAGAATACTACTCCCCCTTTGCCAACAATGACAAAGTACAGCTGAATAACCCATGTTCCATTAGCATTAAAAACTGATTTATAGAGTTTATGACAATAAAGAGTGAAACTTGTCAAAAACTAATTTAAAGTCCTGCATAAATGTCTTCATGGATAAAGACCATGATTCAAGAAATGATGTAGCAACCTCATTCTCCATTTGCATTTGATAGACCTGCTCTTCCATGGCATCCAGGGTACTCATCTCTTGAGTGACCGTTAGGGCATCCAGATTTAGATAGCATTTTTGAAGAATTTGCAGTCTTGGCAATAGGACCAGTTGAAGTTCTTGCAAATTATGTGTCTGGTTGCTTATCTCTACCTCTATTCTTGCAGATTGGAGTTGAAACTGGTGAGCAGTTTGTCCATATGTGGAGAAGGAATCACATGGTGTCTTGAAGGTGTTAATAAATGACTGCATATCAGATTGCAGTTTGGATTTTTGAGCAAGCACATCATCATAGAATAAATGAGGTTGACATATCTTACTTAGCAATAATTTGCCCTCATCCATTGCATCTCTAATGTCCTTCTATGCCTTCTGTAGATCAGATCGGAACTTTGTTAACTTTTTCACCAAGGAAGTGTCCAGGGCCTTTTGATGCTCCTTCTTGGCATTTTCTTCTGCAACCTCTTCCAAAATTTGCACCTGGTCTTCTACAACTATGCATAGGAGCTTTAATTGTGCAAGAGAGGAATCGGTACTAGGGAGGTTGGTACCGAGTATCAAACCAGTAAGAGAGTCCACCGCAACTTGGATCACATCTTGCTCTTTCTTCCTCCTTATTACTTCCAGGCATTCTTGCTTAATGCTCTGTAGCAACTCATATTCATTTGCAGACTGGAGGTCAATGGGATTGGTAATGTTAGCCAGTTTGTCTTGACTACCGGTTGCCTTTGGGGTCTCCATCTGAGTGCTCTATGCTGCTCCCTCTTTCTCTTTAGCTCTTTTATTGTCCTCTTCTGCCTTCTTTTTCTCCTCTTCTTTTTGCTTCTCTTCATCTTCATCCTTCTTCTTCTTCTCCTCTTCCTGCTTCTTCTTCTCTTGCTCCTTTCTCTTCTTCTCTTCCTTTCTCTTCTCCTCTTCCTTTTTATTCTCCTCTTCCTTTTTCTTCTCCTTTTCCTATTCCACTTCCTTCTTCTTCTTCTCTTCCTCTTGTTTCTTCTTCTCCTCTTCCTTTCTTTTCTTTTCCTCTTCTAGTTTCCTCTTCTCCTCCTCCTTTTTCTTTTCTTCCTCTTTTCTCTCCTCTTCCGCTTTTTTCTTCTCTTCTTCCTTTTGCTTCTTTTCCATTTCTGCCTATTTTCTATTTTCTTCCTCCTATTTCTTCTTCTCTTTCACTGCCTATTTTCTCTTGTCTTCCTCCTGTTTCTGTTGGTGCATCTAGAGTAACATTTTCACTATTCAAGGCATCAACATCAATCGGGTCCAATTGAGTAGTGACCGGTTCTCCTTCACTGTCATATACTTCATCTGGTTGAGTGATTTCTAGTTCTTGCTCAGCTTTCTTGTTGGCTTCAGCCACTTGATGCAATCTTAAAGCTGATTGAGCAAGGGAGTGGGTATCTTTGACCACTTCTAAAACTTTTCCTTCCAACAAAAAGAGTCTTCTTCTTCTCATGAAGAAGAGGCCCTTATATCTGTCCACTACTTCATAAAGTTCAGTTTTGGGCACATTAGGAAAGTATTGTGCAAATACTTCCTCTCTTATTTCTTGTTCCTTTTCTATGGCAATGTGCCACTTGTTATCTAAAGAATTATATAAAGAATCAGGTGTCTCAGATTTAATTTCTGAAGGCCAGCGGTCATTAATACATAAATAATTAATGACTTCTTGTTCAACTTCTTCCTTTTCATCATCCTTAAAATCATCAAAGAACTCTTTCAAATCACCAAGCACTTTTCTTCTAATATTCTTAATTGTTCTTTGACAATGTGTCAAAGGTTTGTAAGAAGAAATACCAATATTTACCAGTGTTGATGTTGCCAGTTCATTTTGTCTTTTTCCTCGTTTGCCTAGTCTTCTTAGGTTGTTCTACAAAGACAGTGTCCTATGAGTCTGGTGTATTGCTTTTTGTCTTTCGCTTCCTCTCAAAGACTTTGGTGGGTGTCGCTTCTAGTTTCTTCTTTGCTGGTGACCACTTGGTCACTTTGGAACTTGATGTGGTAATTGGTGTTGATGATGAAGGCACTATCTTTCCCTTCTAGACTGAGGTTTCTTCAACCGGTGTAACCCTTTCCAAATAGGTGTCGATTCTCTTTGCCTTTGGATCAAGGGGCGAGGCGATTAGGGTAGAGGCATACCCATCTAGCATGTCATACATTACCTCATATCCCATTGGTTCCACTTCTTCTTGTCTATGCTCAACCACCTCCATTATGCACTCATCAACTCCGATGGTGAAGCAGATGTCATCTTCATATTTCTTGACAATATCACCTGATATTCTCACCCTTTGGTTCATTTTTCATCTGAACTCATCAAAGTATTTGTTCAGCACTTTCGGATAACCAGTTCCTACCACTTGTAGGCTTTCCTTGATTTGCTTTGTCACCGGTTGGTCAGCAGACCACTGAATATCACCTACTCCTGGAAAATAGCCTTGGAAGTAGAAGAACAACCCAACCAATAGTTGTCCAAACTTAAATTTTAGGGCATTGTCTTATTTGACTGACTTGAGGTTCAACAGAAGTTGTCTTTGCATACCAGTGCACAAATCAAACAATGCATCTTCCTTGATCACCCTGTAGGTGGCATTTACCACTACAGCAGAGATAGAGTTGATTCTGCTGGCATGGAACATCCGATATCCTATCACCATACATGCATATTTGACTAGATCATCCTTGATGGAATTGACAGTCATTCCTCATGAATCGCTCACAGAATCGGTGAGCTTGGTCATTTCTATCTTGCTAATCTTCCTTAGGGCTGCCACTTCATCGACGTTGCAGAAACTGGTGATGGCATGAATCGCTTCCGATGTAAGATCATGTGTCTGCTCTAAGTACATTTTATCACCTTGTACTCTGCTCAGAATAATGCAGATGTGATCATCTAAAAATTCTTCAAGGAAATAGATAGCATTGTGAAGTTTCTTCTTTTCCAAAATGCTGAATTCCAGTTTAATCTTTTTGTCCTTCCCACAGAACAAATGCAACTGAGAATGGATCATCAGAGATCCTAGATCTTCAATCTTACAGTCAATGTAATCGAAAATGCCTTCCTCCACTATAACACTAGCGGGTATTTGAGATAGGGCATTGTATTTTGCCTTCCATTGAATGAAGTCTACAAAATCAACAGGTGCACTAGAACTAGCATGTGATGCAGAAGGCATGATAAACAGAGAATTTTAAAAAATACCTTCATAAGTCAAAATTTAGGGCTCGCAAGTTAAACTTCGCTACACACTCCTTTGGTTGCTGAAATACCGCTTTGTGTTCTACACTTCACCAACAGATGTTTGCTTCTAATTCTTCTTCAGGATTTTGATAAATTCTTTGAATCACAATCCAAATGGCTTTTCTTCACTCTATGCTTGAAAACTTCTTCGCTCGTGAACTGATAAGTGAAAAATGACTTTGAAAAATTCTTTTAAACAAGTTCTTCACCTACCACAATAAATGCTCCACTATTAGGGCGTAAAGCCTAATTTGCCTTTTACCATTTTTGGTCTTCTGCCAACTGATAGGTATCACATACCGGTTGAGGTATTTTACCGGTGTAAACTGAGGGTTCGAGATATTTCACCGTTTTCTCCCCCTAAGCTTTTCTGATGCTTAGTTTGTCAGTTCAATGACTTCCACACTAGGTGCAGAAACCAGTTCTACTTGAATCACTTCTTTAGGCTTCTTCTTCCAGGTTTTCTTCATATCTGCTTGAAGAATTTCAACATCAATCTTTCTTTTGGAGTGACTGGTATATCATCCGATATACTCTTTCTTGTTCTGCAGAATCTTGCTGTATGACCCAGTTTGTTGCAATGATAGAAAACCATTCCAGGTGCTCTCCAAGGTCCATTATTCATGTTTCCATTCTTCCTTCTACATGTTATAGCAGTGTGACCATGACCATGACAAATCCAATAGTTTTCTCTCCATCCAGTTACCACTTGATAGCCACCGCTACCTGACTGATGATTATAGGTATTAAATCTGTTAGGATTCCGGTTCCCAGAGGGTTTAGGAAAAACTCCTTGACTCCTTTTAGGACACTTTCCGGTATTGTGCATGACAGACCTGCATTCAAATTCTCTATGCCCAAACTTGTTGCATGCATAACAATTACCATTGAATCTATTGGGTCTAGGCTTATCATTTAGAAAATAAGGATAATTATTGTAAGCCTTACTTCTACATACATTAGCAGTGTGTCCTTCCTTGAGACAATTAAAGCAAACAGGTTTGAACTTTTGCTTACCTTTATATTTTGGTGCCAGTTGTTTCTTTGATGCTCCATCTTTTGTTCCAGACGTCTCACCTTCCTCATAATCAGAGAAACCAAGTCCATTGGTATTCTTTACCGGTTTAGCTGATTCAAGCTTCTGCTCTAGCTTGACAGTGCTCTTATTGAATTTGACAAGTATTTCCTTTGACTCTGTAAGTTCTTTGGTAATAGCAGCATTGGATTCCTTCAAGGTTGCATTCTCATAAACAACCATGTGTAGTTCACTTTGCACTTCTTCTTTTTCCATTTTTCTTTCATGAAGACGAGTGGTAAGTGCACTAATCTCTTGCTTCATCTTGGAGATCTCCTAATCTTTGTCTTTTACCAGATCTTCAGCTTTCCTCTGGTTCTCAAGCTCTTGGCACATTCTGATAGTTAGTCCTTCAAGTTCCCTTCTTAGGTTGGCATTGGACTCATTTAGTTTTTCAACTTCTTGGACTAGGGCTTCCATGTCCACTTCATCAGAAGAACTATTTTCAGTTAGCTCCATCAGTTTTTTAGCATGCTCTCTTCTTTTTGCCTAAGAGGCCTTATATTTGACTTTAAGTTCATCATAGGCTTGCTCAGTCTAAGTGAGCCGATGAGTAAGTTCCCTCATAGTGTATTCCCCCATATCTCTTTCCAAGTGGTTAGACTTATACAAAGGTTGACTCTGATACCAATTGTTGAATACTAAGAGGGGGGGGGTAAATTAGTATACCAAAAAATACTGTACTTAAACACTTAAACAGTCTAGCAGTAAATCGGTAAAACAGTTTAACAAACAAACCGGTCAACACACATGCAAACCAAATAGAAAATAAGAAATTCACCCATAGATGCACAATCACCATAACACAAGAGATTTTGACATGGAAACCCAAATGGGAAAAACCACGGTGAGATGAAACTCACAAGTAACTATCTACAGAATAGTAACCAGACCGGTTAAGGTCATACAATGTTCTTTACGAGAACAGATCATGTTAGGAATCTCAATCTCTATTAGGAGATAAGTCCGATTAAAGACTACCTTGTAAGAGGATTTCAGATCCACAGATGTGAACCATCTTGTTAGAGGATTTACAAAGGCTTTTTTGGGCCTACCCAATGGCACAGTCTGCCTGATTAGATCCATTGTAGCTCATAGCTAATGCTCTTCAGCATTAATTCAGTCTTCAGTAAATCCACAATGTTGCAATACACAGACTTGATCTTCTCAGTTAAGATCACACATACAAGAGCTTCGACGACCACCAAAACCTAACAGCTACACTCATACATACATATACAAAACCCTTTACATGATGTCCTTAAAAGGAATCTGATTTCATGTCGGTCCAATAGGATTACATTGCAAGTTCCTAGGTTCATTGTATCTAGACACATTTGGTAACACGACACAAATCACCATCAAAGTATCGGTGGATGGTAACTCATCACAAAAATATATCGGCTGGTAACTTATCACAGAGTATTACCGGTTTATACAGCTTTTCCGGTTATCGGTTGGTAACTCAAAGTAATATCGGTTTAACAAATTACTGATTGACAAAAATTGAAGACTGGGAAAAAGATAACTGTCGCTTCTGGCTCCTTTGCTCCACTTTGCTTGAGATCCTTAAACCGCTTGATCTCTCTATGCCGTTTGGGTCTTTATACCGCTTGAGATTGGTAAACACTTTCTACATAACATTAATAGTTTAAAGACTACAACATGATATCGGTTTGGAACAATTACCAGTTGAGTATAATTCATACATTCACAAAGTGATCTCATAGAAAGTGTGTGTCCATCAAAATGCCAACAAAATGAACTTGCAAAAATTTACTTGGGTATCAATGTGAAATGTCTCATTCAGGAAAGATTTCATCATGAAAATATTCTTTGTAGCTGATGGCTACTGTGTAGAAGCATGGTGACTGCTATCAGGTTCATAAGTGTAAAGAGACCCACATGACTGATAGTAGTGGGCTAGAACTCAAGGCCTACAAGATTCATCCCCATCACCATGTACTAGAGGCTCGACATACTATATAAGAGTCTGAGTTAGTGAGCTAATGGACTCTAAGGTATTCACCTTGAAACTCTCCTTCATAATGGAAGGAATGGTCACAGTCTCCACCATAGGTCTACCCAAGGGTCTCAATGCCAAATTTGGGTCATGTTGTGCCCCTGCTTTGTCATGTGAGGATCCCCCACCCCTACCTTGGAAATTTAGATAGTCAAAATAGCTAGGGATCAAATTGAGGACAAAATCACAATAGAGTTTCCTCAAAAAGTATTGAGGCACCTCATGAATATTGCATGGACGTTGATTGAAAACCATCCACCACCTATCCCAAAATTTATTCCTTATCCCTTCATGGTGGCAACAATGGATGGGGACTCTCTTGCATCTAGGTTGTAAAGGTTGATTGGTACAAGGGTTCGTGAAAAGTGCATACAAGTTAACTTTGTTAATTTTATTTTTCTCTTCTTCAGCATATGACAACTTGTTTGCATATAATTGTTTTTGTTCTTCTCTTTTATTAGACCACATATTAAAATTTCCACCCACTACACCTACATGGGCCACAATAGATTGCATTGAGTCAACAAGGCTAGTCTTATGAGAGGTCATGGAAACATGATCTTTAAGCCTATTAATCAACTCTTCAAGTTGTTTTTTGTTATTCTCAATTTACCTTAATATGTTTTCTTGTGCCCAAAGGATTTTGTGAATTGAAGGAGGAGTTTGTTGTGCCTCTTCAGAAGGCTGTTGATGAGGAGGAGATGGTGAGTTTTGAATATTTTTAGATGTATTTTCAATTCTTGAAATTTAAAAACATAGTTTAATCTACAATTTAAATCAAAATTTGAGAGTAAAAAATTAGAAATACATACCTCTTCAAACCCCTCGACATCATGGTGGAATTTTAATGACAATCTCACACCTCCAAGAGAAAAAACATGGTCTTCTTTTGGCGAGCACACTTTGTAGGGTGAAAAAACCAAAGAAACCTACAGGCTACAACATAAAATTGTGACAAAGGGTACAATTTTGGGTTTTTATACCATTTTACATATTTGGAGCACACCCAAAAAGGCGTGCATCCTATTTGGCACATGCAAGGTAGGGCACACACCTTATTTGACATGCACCAAAGTGCCTCATAGGGGCCAAAAATGTTTTTGGCAACTTTTTGGTCCCCCATCTTGATGCACTCACCCTATATTGAAATCAATGCAAGTTTGTCTCATAAAATGAGTGTTTCTCAAATAATGGATTATCAATGAGGTTGTGATAACTCTTTGCTAAAATCCCTCATCTTTTTTCATGATAGTCTTTCTAATAGAATTGAGAGCATTAAAAAGATTTTTGACAATACTAGAATTTTTCTCCGTATTTGTTTACACGAATCTTCAATTTGGCTAGCAAAGGTCTCATTTTGTGCATCTTTAGCAACTGAATAAAAATTTAGCATTGCTCAATTAATGTATTATTGTTAAAATATTCATTGAAAATTTGTGTAGCTGACAACCGAACGGTTCTTGTTGACCTCTTTCCTTCCAAATTTTTCATAATGTTCTCATCAACTTCAAGTAACCATTTTGGGGCTCTTGAAGGTCTTGGATTTGGAATTTGTCTTTCTTTCACACAACGGTGTTCATTTCTCATATGCTTTGGTGATACATAATGTTCAATTATTTTTGAATTTTCAATGTTATCAATTTTATCAACATTTTTTATTTTCAATGTCACTTGCAATATTTTCATTTTCAATGTCATTTGCAATATTTTCATTTTCAATGTCAACATTTTCATATTCAACTTGATCTTCAACATTTTCAATATCAATTTCAACTTTTTTATTTTCAATTTCAATGTCATGTTCAACATTTTCAAATTCAATTTCATCTTCACTTGAAATAACATTTATGGGTGGAGAGGAGGCCTCACCTTGACTAATATTCAACATACCTTGTCTTCTCATACTATGAATTTCTCTATCTTTTTCTCTATATGATTCAATTTTCTCTTTTGTGAGTTTTATCTTGCCTTTTTGCTTATGATGACTATTTGTTATGGGACTTTTTCCTGTGGAATTAAATTGTAGTAAAGAGTATTAAATAAATCTAATTATGAGCGTTATTATGAAGGTGTGTGACTTTTGTAAGCACCCTTGATACATTATTTAAAAACTATGGATGAATAGACAAAGAACAATATAAGACAGAGAATAATACAAGAGAAGGATAAATTGAAAGGAGCACAACAGAGGATAGTTAAGGTCTGGTGGTTGGGCATTGGGCATTGGAGAAGGGGCATATAGTGTGTGTCCAACTCGGGATACAACATACACCTAGGAGTGTCCTGGCCAGGGCTGTGTTTATTTCATATCGTGAAGACATGTGGGGTTCTGTGTAAGAACCATGTCCTCTTGGAGTGCCCCCTTGCCTAGAAGCCCTATACCTATAACTAATCCTCTGCATGTAGGAAAGCAGCCTCTCTGTGATTTACAGATATGAATTAATCAATTTCATATAATCATTGCCCTAATATTTCACCATTGCAAATCATTATCTCAATGTTTTATATATTCTGAGTAGTTAGTTTATCATTACTTGAATAAATTACTTTGATACTTTATTAAAACACCGTGTAAACACTTAATAATAAATAGTGAATTTAACACCTTAATATTAAATTATCTATCTTAGGTAAAAGGTTAATCCACTACTAGTACTTAATAAATCATAAGGGAAAAGAACTATTACATTTTGGTATCAGAGCCAAGTTAGATACCATTACATTTGGTATTAGAGCCTACTAAGATCAAATCGCTTAATTTTATTGTGTAATGTTATTTTAATTTTTATGTGTTGTACTTTAATTTCTATTATACATTGTAAGTATATAGAAAACTATAATCATTTTTTTAATTTAAGGTTTGCTACATTTAAAATAATAATAATAATAAAAATAAAACTATACTTTTTTTTTAATAAAATTAAATTTTTGATATGATTGCCTTGTAAAAATGTTTTTATTAAAATCTTTATGTTTTGACGGGTGATATTAATTGCTGTTTCTATTAATGTTAAGCTATTGCGATTTAAAGAAATTTTTATTTTCAATATATTTTATTTTTTTTATTTTGTACTCTCTTGATTAGACTTTACAAATTCCTGTCCTTTTAGTTTACCGGATAGCAACTAACTAAGCCTTATAGTATTTACTATTTTGTTAAAAAAAAAAAACCATAGAATAAAAGGATACTGTATTTGAATAAATAAATATGAGGGTTAATATATCTTGAATTTTTTTACTTACCCTCACAATTTAAATCAGCAACATCTGACAGTCTTTTACTTCTTATTGCAATCCACTATTTATCTCATCTAATAACATTTATCTACTATTGTAATTAAATATTTACCTCCAACGATAAGATTTACCTCTTTGAACTTGTTTCTAAGCTTTTCAAAATTCATTCTCTGTACATCCTACAATCATAGTGTTTTTTAAAAACATGTACATCATGGCAATTGTAGCTGCAAAGTAAAACTTCTTCATTCCTTGGGCTTGGATGTTGTTCATTTCTACACAACAAATCTTCTTGGAAATTCAAAAATCCTTTTCAACATATCAATTATGTGGATATGCTGCAATCTTGGGGTTCCATGAGACCATGTTTGTCTGAGTTCATTTTATCAATCTAGCCACGACTTCTAAGTGCTTCCATAGCATGCATACGTCACTATAATCTATTAATGCTTTTGTTTCATCTTCTCTTTAAAGCACATGCCGAGATTTGTTCTTTAGGGTTCATATCATAGCATTAGCTTTCCAAATTCTCTAATTGACAGACAATGTGTAACTCATTATAAAATGTGAGGAGAAAAGATAAACATGTCTGTGATAAACCTCTTGCACACTCAAACTTAGGATTACAGAATAAACCACCTCTAAAATAAATCACAAAATAATCTCTAACTTTATCAGAATAATAAATTAATTTCTTACCCATGTTGTATTTTAAAATTTACATGGGATAAATAATAACTGAAGATTAATTTACATTCAAATTAAAAACTATAACATTGAGATTAAATTACCAGCAGCAAGGCAAATATAATCAATTACTAAATTATTAACTATTTTGATAAAAATGCAAGGATTCCTATGAAACGTAATCAAATTCATAAAATTATTCACTGCTGATCAAATTCACAAATAAAATGAATTAATTTGAAAAATATAACTTAAAATTTGCAGCAATTATAATCTTATACTTCTTATATTCAATAGTTTGTTGTAGTGCCATCTACACATAATTACAGGAAATTTCTCCACAATTTTCTATTATACTAAAACATATCCTTAACCATATTTCACTTTAGAGTTACTTTATAACCTCCCCAATTTATGCTCCTAACGCAGCCAGGAAGTACTTAGCTTAGGTTTTAGAGATTGCCGAAAGCACTTAAGTGTCATCTTCTATTTTTCTTAAATAGCTCTGCCCACAATTTTAATAGGTAAATGAAATTCTAGTAAAATCTCCAATTTCAAAATGATACGTCAAAATAATGACTTGGACATACAACTGCTAGGGTTAGCAAGTGGCCTTTCTAGTTTCTAAAGTTAAAACTTAAATTGAGAAGAAAAGCATATAATAGGATGAATACAATTTATAAATTAGGTAGTACCAACATTATGAGTGCTAAGTTAGAATAGATAAAATAAAAATAATTGTTGTCATTTAGTGACCACAAACAAATTTAAAGAAGCATAAAGAGAGGAACTATAGGCGGGTCGCTAATGGGAATGCCAAAATTGTTGTTTTGTTTTGAAAATAATAATTTCTTCTAAGTCATCATTAGGTAAATCATCTTTCATATTATGAAAGATTATATTAATAAATAATTTATTGATTGATTTTGTAATGGAAAACTAACAAAAGACTTCGTAGCTAAAATTTCTTTTTGGCTTCAAATTCTTAATATTAAAATGTGATGAAAATGTCTATATTCGTCAACAATCTCAAATTCATTGCATTGGCCTATAATATCTCAATTGAATATATAACTTAATGATACAAGTTAAAATCCCACATCACACCTTCAAATTTGGTTGTACAGTATTTACATCAAGAAATTTCATGATTCATGATATGGATGCACAATCAATATAACTTTACTAATTCATTCAATCTCCTAATCACAATAGGTACAAAGAAAATCCAACTAATTTTTATTTTGCTGAGGATATCCTAATTATTTTGACCTTTTTATAAGGCATAGCAAGCCAAAAGAACGAGATTCATGACAACCATTAAACTTAATTAAATCAAGTAGATAGTCCTACTACATAAATTCCAATAACGAATGGAAGAAGAGTAGAAACAAAACTCAAGATGGTTAATCTATCAAAAACAAGATTATCTTTTTATTATCCATTTTAAGTGTTCCTCAATTGAAACCTCTACAACTAGAGGAATAATCATAATCCTATAATAAAAAATTTAAACATTGTATACTTGAAAAGAGTAACATTTGGAGCAGAGTCAAAAGATCATCCAAAATGGTATTTGTATTTGTTTAATGTAAGAGTATGAAATAACAATATGTGCAAATGTGTTTGGTCATAACCACCATGTCCCAAGGTCATTTAAAAATTGGTGAAATATTAAGCTATTAGAATATGTTAGTTAAAATAATACAATGTCCTATAGATTTCAAAAATAAAATGGTTCTCTTATCCTTAGACATGGGGACGTACAATTTTTTTACAGGAGAGAGACAATCGCTAAAACTACTCATTTCTTTACAAGAGAGAGACAATCGCTAAAACTACTCATTTTTTTACAGGAGAGAGACAATCGCTACAACTACTCATTGCTCCTTCATTTTTAGAAATGGTTGTGTATAGTTATAGTGTACTAATGGGTTAGGTTGATCAAATGTATTAAAACTCTACTTGATTGTGTCCATTTCAAAAGCCTACGATTGCAAAAATCATAAAAAATGTCATGTCGGTCTTGATATATGGTTAGAGTTGGAATTTATTTATAGAGATCTCAAAGCCAATTATATGTTGGTTGATAACGGTTGCATAATCAAATTGACAAATCTTGAAATTAAAATATAAAAATCACAATTGGCTATATTAGAGAAAAATATCAACAATATTAAACAATAATAATGGGTGGGTTAGCTACATATATTAGGTGCATTGTATTCAACATAAATGTTGTTTTAGGTTTGTGTTAATAATTTCACTTGAATAATAGAAATGTGTTTAATCGAGGGTTCGTATGACCTCAAGTGGGTACACAAACCTCCAAAAAAATATTGCATTATATTTTTGAACATATGGCTAGGTAAAGTTAAAATCCTTATCCTCCACTATTTTGTCTTATATCTCATGTAATCCATGTTATATATAATCTAATAATTTCCAATTATATTTCATGGAAAGTTTTCCTATTGTAGTGTCCTAAAATTGTGACACTTGCAATTTTGACCGCATTTGGGTCTTCACGATGGCGACGCAACACTGAACCTGAATGGAGACCCCGAAACTTGCTCACGACACCAAAAACTGCATTTTCTTGCACCCTGGCCTGATCCCTCCTTGCACCCTGCTGTCCCGGGAGGTGGGACTAGAGCGCCCAGTGCCCTGGTCCCCCAGGACCATGGCGCCCAGCGCCTTGGTCCCTGGCCCTATTTTGGGCCCGGTCTCCTATGGGACTTCGGGTCTTTTTGTTTGCAAATTGGAAAATTATCTTTCCTTGTTGGCCCAAGGTCGGAAAAATCAGTCTATCAACCCTAATTGGCAAGTATATAAACTACATTTTCCTCTCTCATTTGGAGAGATGGAAAAGGTGTGGAAACGATATTCAAGCATTCAAGCATTCAAGCATTCAAACATTCCTTCAAACAATTGATCATTCTAAGTCTCCATTCAAGGCTAAGTGTTGCATTCAAGACAAGGATTCAACCATTGAAGAGGAGATCACATACTACAACATACAACATACAACATACAACAACATCTATACCTTCGCACATAAGGATACAAACATCCTTACAACAAGGTATTAGTACTTGTTTTACATTACAAACATTTACATTTACAGCATTTCTCATTTCTTGGTTAATTCCAAAACCGGGGTTTGACCTAAGGGCAAACCCCTAATCCCTAACCCCCCAATCATCTTCGCTTTTCTGTGTGTAGGTTGCAGGTACGCGGCTGAAATTGAAGATCTGGAATCCTTGTGCAGAGACGAACAGATCCCCCTTCGTTTCGCGGATTTTTCGGAGGACCGTGTGCACGCCGAGCACCATCGTCCCGTCAACTTTTTCTCAAATTTGCAGGACAGCGCCGTATCGACATTTTACTGCTAATTCCAGGTCCGCAGCTTCATCCTATATCCCTATCTCAGTTTATAAGCGAATCTTTCTCACTTTCTATGCATTCCTAGCTTAATCATTCTATCTACATTCTTTACAAAAGAGGGTAGCCTTGCTGTCTTAACCCTTGAAACTCATTTAGAATCCAATCTTGCCTTGTGTGGGATTGGATCTTGTGGGTTTCAACCCCTCTTTTGAATGTAAAGTCTCTCCTAAGTGAAAACCGTCAACCCTAGCGACCTCCCTTCTCTCTCCTTGGAGTTGGAAGAGGGGAGAGCAACTAAGGTTCGATCATTTTTCCGCTTTACATTTTGGTGAACCCGATGTGAACATCCTTTCTGATTATTCATGGTTAGATCTGAAAATTGGATGCCTTGATTACATTTCCATGTTTGATCTTTTGCAAATTTTAGAGGTTAATTGCGTAAAAAACCCTAAATTTTCTTTTTGGAAATTGAACTTGTGAAATGTTTAATTGCTAATGCTTATTTCAGATCTGCTCTTCTATTACAAATTATCAATTCATATTTGTGCTTTAATTTTGAAAATTAAGTGGTTAAGTGTCAAAACCCTAATTTTTGAAACCCTCTTGATTCAACCTTTGTCCGACAATTTCACTGATCAAAACATCTCCAAATCAGCTGTAACTTTGGATTCCGCAATAAAATCATAATAGATTTCATCCCTGAAAATTTGGAAAAAAGTTGTGAGGACCGTGTGCACTCCGAGCGCCATCGTCCCCAACATTTTTCCCGAAATTTCGAGATCTAGATCTTACTGTATTTTTCTGCTAAAATCCAGAATTTTGGCTGATTTTATCAATTATAACACTTTCAAAATTAAAGTCAAAGTTGGTCTTGTGGTTGCTTGGATTAAGGCTTCTAATCATTCAAAAATTGCTGAAATTGAAATTTTTGTGTCAAAATTGTGTTCTTACTGTCCTAAATCTGAAAAGTGTGTTTACATTCATTCGAAATTTCAGTGCTTTATTCAAATTCTTGCAATTTGTGACTTTTGAAATTAAGTGCTTAATTACAACAACTTTGACTTCCGCTTTCAAAATTGAATTTTGCGTGAAATTGAGTCAATTTTTAAATTTCAAAACTTGCATTGCTCTTAACATTCCTTCTAAAATCATAAAATTCAAAATTTCAGTTTCCCTCTCTTTTTCAAAATTCAAATTTTGCATTTTTCGACAATCTTGGTAGTGTTCAATTTTGAGATTGCAACTTTAATTTGGCCTATCTACAGATCGTAAAATCACTCAATTTTTTCAGATTAGCTCTAAAATCATCATACCTTTCATCCCTGCAAATTTTGAAAAAAGTTGCAAGGACCGTGTGCACTCCGAGCGCCACGGTCCCTGACATTTTTTCCGAAATTTCGAGAGATTGTCGTGATTGCATTTAACAGCTTAAATCTAGAAGATTGGCTGATTTTACTGAAATTTGCTACCTCTAAATTCAAAATCTTCTCTCCCTTTCTAGTGCATGAGTTTTACAACAATAAGCCCTACTTACACTATTCCTGTTAGACGAAGCCATAGAATTAAGTCTTTCCAAGGTTTAATTACTGAGGAGATGGAACCTAATTTGAATAGCCTTTTTAATGAGGACATGGGTAATTCCTCTAATCCTCCTAATGATGAAGAAGCTCTCCATGAGGTTTCTGTAGAACAACTTTCGAAATTGGATAATCAATTTGACGATTTTCGACAATGGATGTCTCAAGAATACCCCGATAGTCAAGCTCTTCCTTTAATTGAGGGTCTAAAACATATGCTTCAAAGTGATAAGAATTGAATTGATATTTTGCATGGTATTGCACACATTGTGGATTCGAATGTGATGCCTATGAAGAGTTGTGCTGAAACTTTAGGTTATACACAACCTCCTACTCAAGTCAATCATTCTATTCCATTGACAACTTCTATTGCTAGCATACCTACCTTTACATCAAACATAATGACTACCTCTATACAAGACATTCCACCTATGATTACTAGTCATGGGGGCAATCCTTCTTCTTCAATTAACCCTCTGCCTTCATTCAATCTGACTTCTTCATTTATTCCTCCAATGAGTGTTCCTATTACATCTCCACAAATGAACATGACGCAAGGGGGCAATTCATTCAACCATTCCATTCCTCCTTGTAGTGTTCCTCCTTTCCAATCATCTCCTATGACTAACTATCATAGTGTCCCACCACCTTACTCTTTACCTTCTTTCAATAACATAACACCTCCATCTCAATCTAACACATCTAATATGAATTCTTCGACTGAAGCGACCATTAACAATCTTGCACAAACTGTCTCTTCTTTACAGCAACAAATTGCCTCTATGAATCAATCTAAGTTTAGTGTGCCCACATTCGATGTTGCGAGCCCACTTTCTCTTGACATTGTTCGAGCTATCCCTCCTAAACATGTTGAAATCCTACATTTGGAGCTCTATAATGGTAAAGGTGACCCTCTAACACATGTTAAGACTTTTCAAACAATATGTACTAATTTTGCTTATGACCAAAGGTTGCTTGCAAAACTATTTACTAGAACATTAAGAGATAATGCCCTACAATGGTATTGCTCGTTGCCTTCTTATTCTATTACTTCTTTTGAACAACTTGCAAATGCTTTCATTCAACAATTTCAAAACAATATAAGTCCTAAGGTTACTTTGATTGATTTAATGCATTGTAAACAAGGTGTTAAAGAAAAAGTGACTGATTTCATTGGTAGATATAAGCATTTGTATGCTCAAATTTCTTTTCCAGTGTCTGACAATGATATTCAAAGAATCTTTATTTCTAATTTACAAAAAGATATTCGAGACAAACTTCTGTTTTCTGAGTTTACTTCTTTCCAACAGTTGTGTGCAACTCTTCACAATTATCAACTAACTGTGAGTCAAATGGAACAATCACATCCTATGGCTCCGAGTGATAAGGGTGATAGCAGTCAACAACCATTTGGGAAGTTTAAACTAAACAGAGATTCCATCAAATTCAATGAAAACATCATCAACAACAATGTGAATGCAGCATCAGGTGTGCCTCCTATTTCTAAGTTTTTCAAGAAAGAAAGAAAGTATACTCCTTTGAATGAATCATTGCATAGTATTATGAATAAGTTATTGGAACAAAATGTGCTTACTCTTCCTCCTATAAGGCAAATTGATCCTGCAAAGATTAATTCACCTTATTTTGATAACAGATCATTTTGTCAATTTCATCGTCAACCTGGGCATGATACTGAAAAATGTTTTGCTTTAAAGGGTAAAATTCAAGATTTGATTGATAATAATACTATCTCTGTCTCAGGAGTGAATGATAAAGGCAACACATTTGTAGCTCCTCCTAACCAAAATCTTAAGACTTCTACTGATCCATTACCTTCTCATACCTCTAATGTGATTGAGACTAATGATTCCTCTCTCTCATCTGATGGTCTTGTGTCTATGACTCCGAATGTGATTAACTTTGTAGAGCAGCAAGAAAACCCTAAAGAACCTTCCATCACATTTGATTCTAGTGAAACTATCAGAGCACCTGATGGTCCTTTATACATAGTTGCAAAAGTCAAGAATACACCTTGCTGTGGAGTGCTTATTGATCCTTCATGCATGGTTAATGTTATCACTGAAGAATTTCTTTTTACTTTGCAATTAAATCAAGTGATATATGACAAAACAGATGTGGTTGTGAAATTGTTTGATGCATTTTCTTCTCCTGCAATTGGTTCTATTACATTACCTATTGAGGTCCATAACAAATCCCTTGAGGTGAACTTTGCTATTATTCCTTCATCCGAACAATTTCATGTGAAGCTTGGCTATCCTTGGCTATCTTCCATGAAAGCTATTGCTTCTCCTATTCACAAGTGTTTGAAATTTCCCCATAATGGTGAAGTTGTTACTGTCAATCATAGTCTTTTTAAACCAGCTGAAAGAACTTCTAGCCTTCCTATTGATTATTTTTGGCCTAAACAATTCCAATCTCTTCCTCCGCAAAGTGATCATCTTTTCAAATCTTATCAAAAGTGGAAAACAGATATGATCCTATCTCTAAGTGAACCTAGAATACCCAAACTTGATATTCCTATCATTCTTGAGAAGGAAGTTCTTCCTTTGAAAGATAAAACTAATGTCTTTCCTCAAGAAGATTCCCAACCCATGCCTATGGATGTAACTATGTCTATGCCTAATAAACTTTCTAAAAGTAGACCTATACCTCCTCGTCATGATGGACTTGGTCTCCTTCCTAAACCAAATATTCCTCCTTTATATGGAGCAGTTCCTCCTCCTTCCTTTTATAGAGAAAAGAGACCTTCCTCTTCTCCTATTATCCAGCCTAAGAGACCACAACCTAAACACCCAAGTGATAAGGATGAGAACATTCATCCTCCTCAATCTTCTCCAATTCCTACTAAGACTAGACAAAATCATTCTGCACGTGAACGCCAACGAAAGCGTTGTCTTAGAGCTCAAGCAGCTGCTTCTCAAACTTTGCAATCTCCAAAAACACCTTCAACAAGCATTATTCCATTTTCTCCTTAGTCGGAAATTGAGCCAAAATCCCCTAAACATAAGATACATGATGGTCTTGATCCTGTACAAGTTAAAGATCCTATTTTTATAAATCTTGATGATGATATAGATGAAAATGTTACTTCTCTTGCTTTTGATAGTGAATATGAACTTGTTGATATTGATAACCATCTATCTAACGAATTTTCTAAAGCACTTATCCTAGCTCCTAGACAAGAACAACGTGGCTTGGAACATGAACATAGCCCTTGTTTGGATCTTGTGATAGCTCCATCTGCTGTGTTGGATGTTCCTCCTCTAGCGTGTTCCCTGCCTTCCCGAAACATTGATCAACAAGATCGGGGGGTAGATGACGTGCTAGACTAGTTTTATTAGCATAACAGATTCTCTTCTCCTCTCTTTTGTTACTTCTTCTATGTGTTATCCTCATTCTTCTATTTGTTGTCCTTAGTGTTGTCTACTTGAGGACGATGCAAAGCATTGAGATCTCTTTTGGTCTCTCTCATGTTGACTCAAAAGACACATGTGTTCCCTTCTTCTAGGTGACCTTCCTTGATTGGGGAATGAAGAACAATTATGCATACATACATATGATATACATGAATTATCATACAGCATACTGACCCTGAGGAAAGCGAAGTCACCTCATGCTTTGTGTTTTGTGTCTATTATCCTTGGGTTTATCTCACACTTGGGGGCTAAATCTTTGTGATAACGTGCTCCTTTCCTTTCTCATTTCTTATGTGTATCACTATGTTAAAGCAATCACCCCCGTTGAGGCGTGTGCGATCGCTTTAACGTAGGGGGGCATACACCCCGTCTATCCCTTCAGGATACTTGAAAATTTCTTGGCGAACTTAGCTTTGCCTTGAAAATTTTTGGTATTTCTCTTGCATGACTCATAGTGAGGGAACCTTACTACTGACAGTCATGGTTCTCCCTCGTGATCTTCCCTTTTACTTTGTCAATCGAAGTCATAAGATCCTTAGTCCACTGGGGGCTTGGTGTGTCTTGCCTCCTTGAGGTGGTGAAAGTCTTTCAATGTTGTTTCCTTGTACTTTACCAGAAGTATGAGCATACATACTCCCGCTAAAGTGGGGGCTAAATGTAGCATCCTAAAATTGTGACACTTGCAATTTTGACCGCATTTGGGTCTTCACGATGGCGATGCAACACTGAACCTGAATGGAGACCCCGAAACTTGCTCACGACACCAAAAACTACATTTTCTTGCACCCTGGCCTGATCCCTTCTTGCACCCTGTTGTCCCGAGAGGTGGACCAGGGTGCCCAGCGCCCTGGTCCCCCAGGACCATGGCGCCCTGGTCCCTGGCCCTATTTTGGGCTCGGTCTCCTATGGGACTTCGGGTCTTTTTGTTTGCAAATTGGAAAATTATCTTTCCTTGTCAGCCCAAGGTCGGAAAAATCAGTCTATCAACCCTAATTGGCAAGTATATAAACTACATTTTCCTCTCTCATTTGGAGAGATGGAAAAGGTGTGGAAACGATATTCAAGCATTCAAGCATTCAAGCATTCAAACATTCCTTCAAGCAATTGATCATTCTAAGTCTCCATTCAAGGCTAAGTGTTGCATTCAAGACAAGGATTCAACCATTGAAGAGGAGATCACATACTACAACATACAACATACAACATACAACAACATCTATACCTTCGCACATAAGGATACAAACATCCTTACAACAAGGTATTAGTACTTGTTTTACATTACAAACATTTACATTTATAGCATTTCTCATTTCTTGGTTAATTCCAAAACCGGGGTTTGACCTAAGGGCAAACCCCTAATCCCTAACCCCCCAATCATCTTCGCTTTTCTATGTGTAGGTTGTAGGTACGTGGCTGAAATTGAAGATCTGGAATCCTTGTGCAGAGACGAACAGATCCCCCTTCATTTCGCGGATTTTTCGGAGGACCGTGTGCACGCCGGGCACCATCGTCCCGTCAACTTTTGCTCAAATTTGCAGGACAGTGCCGTATCGACATTTTACTGCTAATTCCAGGTCCGTAGCTTCATCCTATATCCCTATCTCAGTTTATAAGCGAATCTTTCTCACTTTCTATGCATTCCTAGCTTAATCATTCTATCTACATTCTTTACAAAAGAGGGTAGCCTTGCTGTCTTAACCCTTGAAACTCATTTAGAATCCAATCTTGCCTTGTGTGGGATTGGATCTTGTGGGTTTCAACCCCTCTTTTGAATGTAAAGTCTCTCCTAAGTGAAAACCGTCAACCCTAGCGACCTCCCTTCTCTCTCCTTAGAGTTGGAAGAGGGGAGAGCAACTAGGGTTCAATCATTTTTCCGCTTTACACCTATATAATTATAATTGTGAGTGGACCATTACTACTTGATCAATTGATCATTTTTATTAAATAAATATTCATTTTTTATAAAAGAAACACTAGACCAAAATTTTCTGAAGTTCTCAATGCATGCTAATAGTTACCTTTGTTCTAATATTGGGGAAGCAATATTACCATGTTTTGTTTCATTGTACCTTGTTATTGGACTTGATCAACCCAATAACCTTGTACATGTACTTTATTTTATAGTAAAAGAGGATGCTCATGTAGTTTGGAATGCATGAATATCATCTTGGCATGTGTGTTGAATATAAAGATTACACTTCTATAAATTATGAGTGACCATATATAGGACATCCATGATGAGTGTTGTGTGACCACATGATAATAAGTTTATAAAAAGAAGAGGAGTTGAATAAATGAGTAAATTGATAAAGTTAAAAATATAGGAGATGAAAATGTATAAATTATGATTGACTCTTCGACTAAAAAAAAAAAATGTTTCATAAGACATGTATGAAAATTTGTCATAATTTTAATTAGAAATATGATTATTGAATTCTGAATTTCGTTGAATCAAAAGATATAGATAAGTAAAATAGTAATTATAATGAAGTATACAAATATTCAATATTAGTAATTTTATTTATTAATCATGCTTTATTTTGAGTTGTGATGCAGATGCATCTCTTACTATTGAGGACAATAGCTCAATTACAGGGGAAGAAATGTTATGGGACTTTTTCCTGTGGATTGAAATTATAATAAAGAGTATTAAATAAATCTAATTATGAGCGTTATTATGAAGGTGTGTGACTTTTGTAAGCACCCTTGAGACATTATTTAAAAACTATGGATGAATAGACAAAGAACAATATAAGACAGAGAATAATACAAGAGAAGGATAAATTAAAAAGAGCACAACAGAGGATAGTTAAGCTCTGGTGGTTGGGCATTGGGCATTAGAGAAGGGGCATACAGTGTGTGTCCAACTCGGGATACAATGTACACCTGGGAGTGTCCTGGCCAGGGATGTGTTTATTTCATGTCGTGAAGGCATGTGGGGTTTTGTGTAAGAACCGTGTCCTCCTGGATTGCTCCCTTGCCTGGAAACCCTATACCTATAACTAATCATCTACGTGCAGAAAAGAAGTCTCTTCGTGATTTACATATATGTATTAATCAATTTCATATAGTCATTTCCCTAATATTTCACCATTGCAAATCATTATCTCAATGTTTTATATATTCTGAGTAATTAGTTTATCATTACTTGAATAAATTACTTTGATAATTTATTAAAACACTGTGTAAACACTTAATAATAAATAGTGAATTTAACACCTTAATATTAAATTATCTATCTTAGGTAAAAGGTTAATCCACTACTGATACTTAATAAATCATAAGGGAAAAGAACTATTACACTATTGCTCCCCATTATACCTCCAAAAGGATGTACATGACAAATGATTAATAAAGTGAAACTTGTGTGAAAGAGTGCATCAAGAGAAATTTTTTGTCTATATCAGAGTGCCATAGTGTGAAAGAGTGCAATTTACTTAGGTGAAGGAGAGACATGTAGAATTTTACCTAGATATGGTGAATATGTACCTACGAAAGAGTAAATTGCAGATATCTTCATGAAGGCATTATGCAAGGATACTTTTGAGTATCTCTGGAAAAAGTTAGGGGCATTACCCCTTTCCAATTTGAACTAATGTACATTTGGATGTGCATTGGTCCAATGAGAAGATTGCATATTTTTATTTGGATTGATGCTCAAGTGCTTCCTCTTAGGGGGAGTAGGAGTGTGTTTCATAGGAGGATTTATACTCGCCTTTGTCATTGTTGTCAAAGTGGGGGAGATCTTGAGAGTTTCAGATGTTTTGTTGTGCAGAGATTATTTTGTGTTTGTTGTTGATGGATGTTGTCATCAATGAAAAATGGAGAGATTGTTGCAGATGTGATTTTTATGGATGAGATGGTGTTGTTAAGTGGTTGTTATTGATGTTAACATATTGGTTGGCATTGATGTCTCTATTGTTCTTAATATTGGTAATCCAGAATGTGTGTTCTCATAACCTTTGGTGCTCTGAAAGATGTGTTGGTGATCTGGATATTTCAAGTTGTTGGATGTGGTGTTGATCATTGGTATTAGTGTGTATCTTGGTCCTACTCTTATCCTTGTTGCTTTGGGCAATGGTGTTTGGGTCTAGATTAAGTTTGAAATTGGAGGTTTTGCAACGACTTGTGGTGTAGCATGTGCATCATGACTCTTGGGTTCAAAATTTGTAATGAGTATAGCGTTTTGATTGTTGTGGTGTGGTCTACTAATCGTTCCTTTCCATCACTAGAATGTTCAGTATTGACCTATTTTAGATCTATGTCTTAGATGATTTGGAAGAAAATGCTTCCCGGAAAATAGTATATATATATATATATATATATATATATATGATTATGCTAGATACTGAAAATGTGCGACATTGTTTTGAAGTTATGCAAGATTGGAAAGGAAATAATTGACTACTAGTGATATGTGAGAGTGTGTTGGTATTGAGGGGCCAAAAGCAATCTAGTTTGTGCAGATTGTGTTTTAGTGGTGGATTCTTTCTTTCTCTCTTTCTTCAGTAGTGAGCTTTTTTCTGGGTAGCGAGCCCACCTGTAGTGAGCATTCTGGCAGTGAGCCATCCTTTGTAAAAATAACCTTAATCAGTGTTTTTATTGAGAACTAACATTCTTTGTGGTTTTTCCCTTCTTGGGTTTTCCATGTCATATATTGTGTTCATTGTGTGATCTATTTTATATTTTTGTTTTCATGCTATATATGTGTTAATCAATTCTATTAGTTTGGATATAGAGGTGAAAAGAATAAAAGTAACTGTTTTAGGTAATCAACTGATTCACACCCCCCCCCCCCCCCCCCCCCCCGCCTCTCAGTTGTCATATATTCAACACTTTCCACCAATATAAATTCTACCTTATTTTGAATTTAATAAATAATTACTATTGATTCTTTACATACATTATGTCTAAAGTCCTGATTGATAGGCTGATTGAAAAACATCTATTACTTTCAAACAGTTTAATATTTTTAAAATTTGAAAAATGCATCATTTTATTTTATTTACATACTATAGGATAAAAAAAAATGAACTTCATTAAGTATTGACTAAGTTATGATGGTTAGACATACGAGTGTTTATATTTTGAAAAAGTTCTAGTAAAAAATTCATAACTAATTATTTACTTAGCAAAAAAATTACAAAAAACTATGTGTCACATTCGAGCTTGAATCCTCTACTTATATTTAAAGTGACATAGAAAAATATTATGTTTTGCTTGTACTTAGGTTGGTCAGACATATAGCTTCTTTTTATTTTTTTCCTAAAAATTTAGTACTACTGCATTGAAATTTCAAATTTACACCAAATATATTTAATTTCTTTTAGAAAACAACTAGTAGCTTAGAAACTACATTCAATTTTCTACAAAAAAATTTTGTTACATATTTTTCAAATTATGTTCATAACATATTGAAATTTTCATGTCAATTGCATAACTCTGTTTTTTTTCTGAATTTTCATTGTCACTTAAGGGCATAGTTTGGCCTACCATGACCTTGGACATACCCAATATGCATGTTTCTTGGGAGAGAAGTATGTAAATTAAACGTATTTGTATTTCAATTGGTCACCAAGTTTTAGTAGATAAGATCCAGATTAGCAGGTGACCTAATTTTGGTAGTTTTGAAGTGGAGCAACATTTTGGTCCAAGTAAGCAATTCAATCATTAAGATTGGAACTTTTCATTGACATGTGATCCACTATTATTTTTTTAAATGTAAAAAATTATATTATAATGGGCACAAGTTTCCGAGCATCTTTTGTATATGAAAAGCCAAATATGTAACAAAAAATTGTCATTGGGTCCTTAGGCCAACATGTTTTTCCTTTCTATATAAGGAACTTGTAATATTGTAAAATTGAGATCATCTTTTTACTCTATGATTGGATCTAGTTGAAAATTTTGTGATCATTGTAGATATTCAATCTAAGAGAAGTGAAAATACAGGTTCGAATCTCACTACTCTACATCTCCTCCAGTTTGTTGCTTAATTCTATATGTATGTCATTCTCTATAAACAAAACAAGTGTCAATTTGACCTTATACTTATCTTTATCCTGCTGTTTATATGTCATTCTCTATAAGAAACTTGTCATCATCATTTGATATGTTTGGTCATAAATTTGAAAGACAAGGATGTTCAAATCATGTTTAAAGTTAAGCTTATATCATAATGGGAAAATGGCCTATTTGGAAATGATGGTTCCATATATGTGTTTCTTTTGTAATCTCAATTCATAAATTTGGTGTCTTCATATCAATATAAATATATAATTGTATAGAAAGATGATTTATGGTAATATAAATATATAGTTATATAGAAATTATGAGGATTTTGTAGGGTTGACAAAGATGTAATAATATAGGAGTAAATATATATATGCACATATTCGACATGTTTAGACCATCATTATTAAAAAAGTAGTTGGAGAAATATATAGATGATTCAACATGTTTAGGTCATCATTTATGAAGGTTTTTGTCTTCACTATTCTTACATCATATTGTAGATTAATCAACAACCAAATTATCTTATCTTATATTGTAGATTAGTCAACAACCAAATTATCTTATCTTATATTGAAGATTAGTCAACGACCAAACTATCTTTTTCATTCATGAGAAACTACATTTATGAAAGGGGGAATAAGAAGAAAGTTGTGACACACAGTGTATAATAATCGATTTACAATGAAGGTGGTGATTTAATGTAGTCATTTGAATACTTGACCATTGTAATTGTGCATTCACAAATACAAGATGAAAAAGATAAATTATGAATCTTTGAAGTTTATCTGAATGATCGACCATTCTAATTGTGCATTCATAAATACAAGATAAAAAAGATAAATTATGAATCTTTGAGTTTTGGAGAATCTAATGATATAATGGATGAAGATGGTATACATATTAAAGTCATTTTTAGAGAGACAAATGATTGTCCTAGAAATGAATTGCTTGAAAATATGATTACATTTTAGAAAATAGTCCCTTTATTTTTTCCTCTACTTGGTCATCATCTCCATCTTTATAATAAAATTCAATTGGAAAGTTATAACCATTATATAAAGTTGTTATTTTCCACCTCAATTATAAATATAAATTACTCCTTATGAAACTCTAGTGACATTGATAGGGATTTTGGTTGCTAAACCCTTCACTACCACTCAACTAATTTATTTTCTACTTTGATGAGTTATAGTTTTAAAATGGTAAATATAATATTTATATTGAGAAGAAAATAAAATAAAATAAAATGTGTTGATTAATAATGACAAAGTTATGTGTTATTTTTTACTCATTTCCAAAACTTTTAATGGCATTGTTAGTTAGAATTGATCATATTAGTTACCTTGGTCTCTGGAAAAATGAAAAATGAAAAATTATGCATGTCAATTAATGAGAACGTGAAACTAGAATTAAAGTTTACCATAAATAATATAAATACATAAAAAGAAACCACGCAAACAGATAAAATTTTATATTAGATATAAAAAAATTTAACATAAGATCTGAAGGCCAATGCTAAATAAAGTTTAACATATGTATTTTAGACACACAAAAATTAATTTAATTAATTGTCTTGTATCACATAATTAATCAATTTAATCATGTTAGCTCATTTCTATGCCCAATTAATTAAATCACATTTAATTAATTTGCCCCTTCCATCCATATAATTACTTTATTAATTAATTATATGTCTCATTTTTCTATAAAGTTTGATTTATTTCAATAAATCATATTTGGGTTTTGCTCAATATTCCAATCTTCCACCTAAACCCCCACTACATAATCCCAAATCACTCCATCAACATCCACATTCTACCTCATGGCCACATTTCAAAAAATGACCCAAGGAATAAGAGAAAAGGAGACAAAACCCCCACCTTGAAACAAAGTTATCCAATCTCCCCAAGTCATACATACTCTCCATCCCCTCCAGACCAAGACGAACCTCAATACCCTAAGCTCCCTAATACTACCATTCCTCCATCTACCCAAGTTGAAGAATCCATATCCTCCTCCATCACATCATCCCCACAACCCCAAACATGTAAAGAGCCTATTCAAAAGAATGCTAGCATAGATTCCTCTCCACTTCAAGATCAAAGCATCTCTCCATCTCATGATACCTCTCCATCTTAAAATCCAAGTCCACCCTGCACTCCATCCCATGATCCTCTTCCATCTCACAATCCAATTATTCCTCCTAATCGCCTTCAAGATCTCATTCCTCATCAAGATACAAACATCCCTTTTATCCAATACAATGATTCCCCTCCATGTCAAGATCAAGTCACTCCATCTCATAATCCCATTACATTTCATGAGGATAGTATCCTCTCCATCCCATTTCTTGATCCCCTTCCACCACATGATCCCATCCCAAGTCAAGATCAAAGTATTCCTCCATCTCCATGTCATGATACCAATCCATCTCTTGATCATAATATTCATCCTAATCCTCCACATGATCCCAATCCTACACAAGATACCATCATCCCTATCCAATCTATTCATGAATCCCATACCTATCAACTTGGCTCTTCCACCTTTATCCACTGCGGTCTCCTCCAAGAGCTTACACATCCTTCTAGCTCCTATCCCCCACAAAATGGACTCTCATCTTGTTTCCAAAATAATATGTATCCTATTGGAAAAAGAATTTGTGAAAAAATGTATTATCAAGGCAAAGGGTTAGGCCTCCATGAACAAGGCATAGTGGAACCCCTTCAAGTAAAAGAAAATGAAAGATCATATGGCCTTGGCTATAAAGATCATGCTCAAGATGTTGGTATATCTTCCATCCCTCCTAAATCCAAAATCCCTTTGTGTAAATCAAAATCACACCATCCCCCATCTTGTTACAAGTGTGGTTGTCGTTTCACCAAAAGATCGACCTGTTAATGCCCGATACAACCATTAGACATAGAATCCACAGAAGGTGGTTAAGCCATGTCACAAACCTGAGCATTGAGCTATACAACACAAGGAGACCAAGGGTCCACACCATGCAACAATCCCCTTAGTGAAAATAAGGGGTTTGAACCTATGACCAAACTTTAATACCACTTGTATAAATTTTGGATCATCAATAACTTGTTTGCTCTCTTGTTACAAGTGTGATTGTCATTGCACCAAAAAATCAACTTGTTAATGCCCAATACAACCACTAAACTTATAGAATCCACAAGAGGTAGTTAAGTCATGTCACAAACCTGAGCACTGCGCTGCACAACACAAGGAGACCAAGGATGCACACCTTGCAACACATCTTCCACATCCATTTCAAGCCCTTATATCTAAAAGTCTATTCCTTTCTCATTCGCATCTATTTTGGGTCCTTATGTTCCAAAGCTAAATCCTTCACCCCTTCCATCCATATTGGGTCCTTACAACCCTCCATCCACCACTCTATCACCTCAAATGATCCCTAAGTATGATTGACAAAGATGCATGTCCTTGAATTCCTTCCAACATTCTCCCTCCATTACCCCATCCATAAAATCTCCAAGTTAGTTATCCTCACACACCCATACCATTGCTATTGGAAACAATTTGGATGCCAAACCTAAAATGAATAAAGCCCAAAATCCAAAAGAATCCAAGGATCAACATGTCTCATAAAAAATACATGCTTAACAAAATAAAAATATGATCCAAAAGAAGAAGAAAAAATTTAAAATGTCACATAGGCCCACAAATAAAAAATCAAAAACTATTTGGATTCTCAGGTAGCTCATAGAAGAAATGCATCTCAAAGTGAAATCCAAATTGGCATCCAAACTTGTTAATCCATAAATCTCCCTCCACTCATAAGTCCTCCAATCCTCCATCTTCAAAATCCATTTTTGGCTCTTACATCTCAAAATCCACTATCCTAAGTCCATCATCCCTTTCATCTATTTTGGGTCCTTATTTACAAAAATCCACATTTGATCCTCCATCTAATTGGAAAGCCCATCCTCCACAACTCCACTACCCTTCAAGGTGTGTGCCACTATTGATCTTCCCAACATCCCCATCCATTTATCCGCATTTCCTTCACAACCCCATCCATTATCCAACATCATTTTTTCATAATCCCATCCCTTTAATTCAATATTTTTCATAAATCAAATATCCCCCTCTATCTTCCATCCAATCCATCTCCCCATCTATTTCTACCAACATCTATGAGCATAGCTCTAGTTATCTTGGTTCAATATCGCACATCTTTAAGGGATATCATTTAGTGGAACTAGATGCTTGAGTCCTTCCTCCATCTACCTTTCATGGATCTACTATCTCCCACATCCATTTATCCTCATACTTATCCATCTAAATTATTCCTTAAAAAAAGAAAAAAAATGGAAACAAAAAACAAAAAAGAAAAAAAAAAGTAAAGAGAAAAATTTCATCCAATGGTGAGAACAACTTCTTGTGGCACCTTCGATAAGTAACATGATGAAAACTTGACAAACAAGAACCATGTGTAACCCCTCATCCTCTTGCACTCTACACTTGGGGACAAGCTTCATCCATGCCATCCTACTATCCACATCCTCAATTTCCCTTATCATCTATTCACATCCTATCTGAGTCTCGCCCTTTCCTATCTTTGATCTTTACTATCATATCCATGTCCTCCATCTCACATTCCTCATCCTATCTATGTCCATCCTCATTTCACATCTTTGATCTTGACTATCCATTCCATATCCTCCATCTCATATTCCTCATCATATATAAACCCATCCTTTCTATCTTTGATCTTGATCATGTTAGAGACAAAATAGTATCCATGCATGCATTGGACAATACAAGCCTCAAGTCCTCCTCCATCAATATCCCTTACACAATATCCTTCTACCTCATACATCTTTATATGTCATCCTTCCATCCTTATTTGCACCACCTCTATTGTGGAGCATTTTAATCCTTTGCAACATAGTTCTTGGATCTCCATTCTCCTATCCTTCATTTGTTAGTCGTCCATATCCTATCACTATCCATATCCTTAATCCCTCCATCTCCTATCCAAGCAATCTCTCCATCAATTTCACCCTTTTACCAAGCCTTGGTTCTCCCTTGTCATTGGTACTAGTTCATTTATCCTACAATCCAATCCCATCATATCCAATCATATTTCCAATCCCACCCAGTCCTATTCAATCATTAACCCCCCTCCTATCTCATCCAATCTATTTATGATCCCCATCAAACTAAGCTCTACAAAAATAAACTAAGCTTCCCACCCGTTTGATCTTATCTTGACATGAGCGTAATCCAAACACTTATCTACAATGCGTTAACCAAATCCAAGCAAAAATCATCTTGACTAGCGTCTCTCCCAATCAACTTAATCTATTGCCTATCATCAATCTATCCTATCATAAATACCCATAGGGATGCATCCTTCCCACACCTGGTAGCCTATCCAAATCCATGTCCTACTCTTGGCAAGAGATCTTTGTTGGCCAAATGAGTTGTTTTCTTGAATGATCTTTTCACTTTAATTTTTTTTTTCTTGGGACTATACCTATTTATGGTTGCTTTGATCATCCTATATCTTGGTATGTTTGGGTTGGTGTACATTGGGGTATAGTTTTTGTGGTATGGCATGTTTGCAGTTTATCTTGTATGATCCAACAAGTCTTGCATTTACACCATCACTAGTGTTTCCAAACTTGTGTGCATTGAGAAAATATATTGTTTGTGTCTAGTCAATGCATTATATATTCACAACATCCTAACTTTTATAGCCAGTGGTGTAGATAATCCGTTGCAACATCAAACCTAGGATTTCTCTCCACATAATGCATAACAACAATCCCATCCTCTTCGTTCATGAGCCTTCCACTCAACCCATCATATCCTCTTTTATTTTGTCTCTCCTTTTCATATGAGGCTCCAATTTATCCACCTTCCTTATCCCTCCCCTTTTCCCTTTCATCATATAGTCCTATCCATTTTGAGTACACACTAGTGTTCTTGGAACCCACATGTCTTGTCGAGGGGGCATACCATTGCCTCCTCCTCATCCTTCCTCAACCCACCAGTGACTAGGGAATTATGTTACTAGTCCTTATCTTTTATTATCCACTATGTTTATTTCTTCTATGATATAACATCACTTCATACTGCTATATCAAAGAGGAGCAAAATGTAGACACATAAAAAATAATTTAATTAATTACCCTATTTCACATAATTAATTAATTTAATAATGATATCCATTTTCTATTCTCAAATTAATTAAATCACATTTAATTAATTCCCCCTTTCCATCCATATAATTAATTAATTAATTAATTATATATGTCTCATTTTCCTATATAGTTTGATTTATTTTAATAAATCAAACTTAGCTTTAGCCCAATATTCTAATCATCCTCCTGATCCCAATTAATTAAATTAATTCTTAATTAATTAAATTAATTTGGTGATTCCTTCAAGCCCACCTTTTAACCTCCTTCATTAAGATAATTAACTAAAGACTAATCCTTGTTAACATTTATATAATATTACACACCTACCCAACTCCACATGTGACTCTCCTCATAAACGTCTTGCATGCACAAGTAATCTCACCTCTGCAGCTCACCTTTGACCAAGGGGTTCTCACAAATGTGTGAGAATGCTCTTCCCCATGGAGACACCCTACACCTTTCCCTTTTAGTCTGCATGTCATAATCCCCCTTCATATAGCCCTTACACTTTGCCAGAAGTGCTTCCACTTGTTAGCCTCATGGTCTTCCCATGATTTTCACACATGTGTGAGAAAATATTTCCCTCTTCCCCATGACAAGTGTTCTTCCCAAGAGGTGCTCATAGATGTGTGAGCACACCTTTCCCTCTTCCCCATGCCAAGTGTTATTCCCAAGGATTGACACTTGGTCCACATGTCAAAAGGTTATGTGTCTTGTCCACTTCTCCTCACCTTCAATCTCATCCCTTGATCAACTTCCAATATCAATTATTCATTTCCAATCCTAAAATCTATAAAGTGGACCTCCTCCCTTTACAAAATAAATCCACTTCATTTTATATATTTATGTTGGCTAAATCATCCACTTTCATCATATTCTTAAGCCACCCTTTTGGATGCATATCCACTTCATTAGTATCCTTATGTTGTCATTGTGAGATAATAAGCATATCCATTATCATCCACCATTTACCATGTCAATATCAATATCTATCCATCTATCTCTTGTTATGTTTTTGATTAAGTAAAAACAGGTTTTAGGGGACCCGAAACCCTATTACAATTCGAAAGATAAGCATTAAAGAGACGAAACAAAATAGCTGCAAAACACTAGCACAAAAACCATCAGCTAAGAAAAAGACAGCAAGAAGCCAACAAGAAGTTGGCTCCAAACCCAACATTAGAAATTAATTGAAAACTTTAATAGATTCCTCAACATTTTGAACCAAGAGCATCATTGCCTTGGCTGCTTCCCTCAGGTCATTGTTTTCCTCTCTCAACTAGCTATCTTTCGTATTGATCTCCATCCCAGTAGTGTTTTGCCTTGTTCTGCGCCTAGGAGTCTGGTGGGTGGTGCTGGAAGTTGGAATATCATCAATGACAACCAGATTCTTTTCCTGATTTTTCCTTTCCAGATGGTCCACCAAAGCATTCATGTTCTGTGATGAGACTTTGAGGACCTGGAGGCTATGGTTCATGAAGTTTTTTAGGGCCTTCTCAATATGGGTGACCCGGGAGTTGATGTTGTCTTTATCCTCTTTAGTCTGTTCTTTCAAGGTTCTTATAACATCCTCCAGGTGTTTCAAATCCCCTTTGATCAAATCTTTTTCCAACCAATCCTCCATCTCAATTTCCTCTTCAGCTACACTGGTTTCCGTCTCATCATTCTTTTTCCCAAAATCCTTAATCAACTTATTAATCTTGTTTTCCAACTCCCTTTGTTTACTTTGCATGCTAGTAATATTGTCGACAACCCATTTCTAGAAGTTGAAGGAATCTAGAGTAAAGTTACGGGTGGTATTCAAGATGGTGGTCACAGAATCCCTACCTTGTTCAGTGCCCACAGAGTTGGGATTATCATCCTCCTTAGCATTCTGAGCAACATTCCTGCTATCCGAGCCCATAGGGTTAGAGTGAGGGTTTTCAGAGTTACCCCCTTCATCCTCTTCACCAATGTTCTCATCCTTTTCATATTCCATATCAGTTTCAAAATCCTTACCCTTTTCCTCCACATCACAGTGCACCTTCATATCCACATTATCTGTGTCAGCTCTCCTTTTTTGTGGGTAGATGCATTACGTTGTTCCTCATCCAAGTCTGAATCTTTGTCCCTCTCAGAGATATGTGCATTCATGATCAGAGGGTCATTTTTGGTCGCCCTAGCCTTGTCCTTCATATGTTCATAAATGAGCAATATAAGCCCCTAATGGGCTATAGGGTAGGAGTTAGGCTTTTTAGCAGGCTTTTTAGCATGGTCAGCAAGACTCTCATTCAGAGAGGATGCTAAATAAAAAGGCAGGGATATTTTGGCCCCATGACGGAAATGATTCAAAATAGCAAACTGATAGTTATAGATTTTTCTAAATCTACCGTCAACAGTTAAATACTCCATTAAAACCCTTAAAACTTTTTGCCAAAAGGGCTTTACCTGCTGGGGAATGTAATAGGAAATGTTGTCTTTCTTCACAAGCTTTCCCTTCTCATCATGTGATTTTGGGAAGCACCTCAACTACATACTTCCGATCTCTGTAAAATTTGGTGCCCTCCGTCTGCAGACCCGTGACCTTGGCGACCAGGTTCTCATCAATTTGCCATATCTCCCCAAACAGGGTAACTCTGTTGTTACTCTAGCCTCTGGCAAAACCATGAGAAATAGAATTTCTTCTTCCGTGAAGCTTTTCCATATAGTCAGTAAAGCCATATCTGTGAAGTCTTCTCCAGACTTTTCATTCACTCTTCCAATTTTCGCATCCTAGGGGCTCGTTCCTGTTTAAATTACCACCCATTTTGAGCTCCAGGTAGAAGTACCAGCAGCTATAATTCATATTCTATAGATGAAACCCCAAATTCTTGTAAATTCTAGAGTTACCGAACAAAGACTCTTTGGTTGTTTTGAAACTTATGTTTATGGCCACACAAACCTAGCAATTATGATTATAATCTTCCTCACGCATATGATTATGGAAATGATGCCAAAAAGCACTCATTAACTGGCAGTTAATCTGCCCCCAAAATATATCTTTGGAATTCATTCCCCAAAATATAATCATGATATTAACTTGACCCATTGATATGATCAAAATATAATTGCTCTTTAACCTCCCTTTTACAATGAGTTTCTCCAAAATATTTAACAACATTCTCTAAATTGACCCCTTCATTAGCTAAGAGATTTGCTACCTTATTACCTTCTCTTAGAGTATGAGTTATGCTAACACTAACATAGTTATTTAACAAATATTTAGCACTTTTAACTAGGTTAGTAATATTCCAAGAAACAAAGCTTGTACCTTTGAGGGCTTGGATGATGTTTAAGGAGTCCCCTTCGAGCCAGATTTTTTTGAATTCGAATCCCTGAGCAAGTTGGAGGCTTTTTAGCATGGCTAGAGCTTCAGCCATGTGATTATTTTGGACCCCAAAAGGAGAGGCAAAAGCTGCAATGCAGATTCCTTGAGCATTTCTGATAACTCCACCACCAGACTTCCCAGGGTTGCCCTTAGTCGCTCCATCAAAATTCACCTTTATCCAATCATGATCAAGAAAGCACCAAACAATATTATCTCTCCTATTCTTATTGTCAGATCTGTAGACTTTATGTATTAGGTTCCATCCAGTGAGCATGTCTTTTTCCATTTCATTCATATTAGTAACAAACCATTGCTTATTGTTTTTGTGAGGAATATTGATGTTCTCTTTCATGGCCCTGCTGATTTTTTCAAAAACCACCTGAGAGTTACACTTAGCTTCCCTAAATATTTTGTTATTTCTTTCTTTCCAAATGCTCCAGCAAATCATGGGGAGGGTCAAGGACCAAAGGTTCTTGATAAACTGGCATTTAGTGGGAAAATTCCATTGCCAGATAATATCCTTGATACTCTTGTTCATAACCCAACTAACTTTCCATTTCTCCCAAATTTTACACCAAATTTCCTAGGTAAAGGAGCAGTGAAAAAAGAGGCAATCAACTAATTCTTCCTCTTTCTGGCAAAGCTCACATCTATTAGGGAATTTGAAACCTCTTCAGACCAAATTGTCAAGAGTAAGGATACTATTGTGAGAAGCAATCCAAAAGAAAATATTGACTTTAGGGATCAGAATGTTGTTCCAAACTTTACTCCAAATGGGATTACTGGTATGAGAAAAAGTGTTTTTGTAAGCTGAAGCAACCGTAAATTCACCTCTAGGATTACTTTTCCAGAGAAAAACATCATCATAGTCTTTGTTAAGGGAAAAGGACAATAGCTCCTTTTGGAGTAAGGAAAATCTAGGATGAATAACATCAAGCCTCACCCATTTTTCCTCCTTCCAGTAGTCACACACTATAAGCCCAAATCTCCTTTTACATTCCTCAATAACTTGACTCTTGTCTTGATCATAAAGAGCTTCATTCTTCATCCAAGGGTCCTCCCAAAACCTTATTTTGTCACCTTTCCAAGGACCCATCCAGCTCCAGCTTTGGCCACTTTTATGGATTTGATAATACTATTCCAAATGAAGGATCTATCAGGAATGTCTTCAGAGTCAAGGACTCCTTGGATAGGCTGATTCTGAATATATTTATCAAACCATATTTGATTCCAATCTTTCTTGGTATCATAGGCTCTCCATAATTGTTTTGCTAGAAGAGCTTTGTTAAAGGTTTTTAGAGCTTTAATCCCCAACCCTCCTTTGTTCTTAGGTCTACACACTTTGTCCCAAGCAACCAAGGATATCCTCTTTTTTTCTTCAACTCCTAACCATAAAAATCTCTTCTAGATTCTTTCCAATGCTTCAACAAATTTAGCTAGGATACCAAATAAACTGAGGGCATAAACAGGGAGGTTCTGGAGAGTAGCTTGAAGGAGCTGCAATTTCCCAGTCTAAGATAAAATAGAACCTTTCCACCCAGCAAGTTTTTTGTTGAAATTATCAATTATCATATTCCAAAAGGAGTTTGGGGGAGTTAAACCTAAGGGAAGACCTAGATAGGTGGAAGGGAGCATGTCCACCTTGCAACCAATAATTTTAGCAATTTTTTGTTGTCTTGTGACCAGAGTATTCATGAAATATATAGCCGATTTGTCCCAATTGACTTGCTGACTAGTAGCCAAAGCATAGGAATTAAGAGCAATTTTGAAGGCCTCAGCCTCCATAATAGAAGAATATCCCATTAGGATAGTATCATCAACAAACTGTTGATGAGAGCAAAAACCATTAGCAGAGGAAGGTTGAAGACCTTTGATGGTTTTACTCAATTTCATATTGTGAATCAATCTACTCATGCTCTCAGCCAGAATGGTGAAGAGAAGAGGAGATATGGGATCTCCTTGTCTAAGCCCCCTTGATGTTTTAAATAATTTTGTAGGAGATCCATTAATCAAAATAGAGAACATAGGAGTGGTGATCAGCTCTTTGATAATTTTGGTTATCTTTTCATCAAATTCAAAAGCCTCCATGATTCTGAAAAGAACATGGCACTCCACTCTATCATAAGCCTTTTGCCAGATCCAACTTTATCAAGAAGCCTTTTTTTTAGTAGAATTGAGGGAATGAATGTTCTCATGCACAAGAATGATAGAGTCCAAAATTTGCCTGCCAGGAACAAAACCTTTCTACTCCTCAAAGATGATGAAGGGGAGAACAACCAAAATTATAGTGATCAAAACTTTGGATATGATCTTATAGAACGATTTACAGACTTATTGGCCTAAATTTTCCCATAGAATTTGCCCCAGCAACTTTATGGATTAGGGCAATAAATGTGGAGTTGATATCCTTAAGGATTCTTCTAGCTCCAAAAAATTCTTTGACCGCATTAACCGTGTCTTCTCCCACAATATGCCAAAATTCCTGGAAGAAAAACATAGGGAAACCATCAGGACCTGGAGCTTTGTCCCCTTGAAATGAAAAAGACAGCTTTTTTAATTTCTCCAGTAGACGGGATAGTAGAAAGGGCCTTATTTTGAATAGGATTAATGATCTTAGGAATGATATTAACCAAGTTGTGTTGGTGGGTATGATCAATTTCCTTGTTACTAGTGAGGAGCTGATTGAAGAACCTAACAGCTTCATCCCTGATTTCCTCCTTATTAAGAAGAGTTTTGTCCTCTACAATAAGTCTTGAAATTCTATTCGCTACTTTATGTTTTAAAGATGTCATGTGGAAAAATTTAGTGTTTCTGTCGCCAGCCTCCAGCCAGATCGCCCTGGATCTTTGCCTCTAATAGATTTCTTCCCTAGAAATAATGTTGTGGAGTTTGACAAGAACATCATCTTCCATGGCTTTGGAATACTTTTATATCCATCTTTCTGTATTGAATTTTGGATCTGATCCAGCTCCTCCTTTAGCTTTTTCTTTGAATCAAAAATATCACCAAAGACCTTCTTGTTCCATATCTTAATATTGACTTTGATATTTTTAAGTTTTTTGGCAACTTTATACATGGTAGTTCCATTTACATCAATATTCCACCAGTTAGCAATAGATTTTTCAAGATTAGGGTGGGAAATCCACATCTTTTCGAACCAAAAAGGGAAGCTCTGATTATTCTTAAAATTCTCAGCAACAAAAGAGATGGGATAATGGTCAAAACCAATTCTATTAATAACAGAAAGGGAGCATCTATGGGAAAGAATCCATTCATTAGTGACAAGGGATCTATCAAGTCTTACCTGAATGAGATCTTCACCATCCCTTCGGTTAGACCATGTGTAGGAAGCCCCATTGAGATCCATATCAATGAGAGCATTGATATTAATAAAGTTCATCAAGTCGGATCTGTTGTCTGGTTTTGCATGAATAACCCCATATTTATCAATGTCTTGTAGAGGAGTATTGAAATCTCCCATCACAACCCAGCTGTTCAAAGGGAAAGATTTTCTTTTTTGCTGAATTTTGTCCCAAAATTTGCTTCTAGCAAATTTGGAGTTAGGGGCATAGATATTAGTAATAACACATTCCTTTCCATCAAAAGTGCTTTTAGCTTTTAGGGATAAAATATTGCCATCTACATCAATCATTTCTCCAGAGATGGTTTTCTTGTTCCAGAAAATTGCTACCCCTCCAGATGCTCCATTCGAGCTACTGCCACAAACTCCTCCAAACTTAAAGAAGTTTAATTTCTCCACTTTCTCTTTACTCATTTTGGTTTCCTGAACTAGGATAATATCTAAATTTTGATCTCGAATGAGGTTCCGTAATATATCCTGTTTATTGAGACCATTTAGGCCTCTGATGTTCGAAGATATTACCTTCATTTGGAAGCCTGAGGACAGGATTCCTTTATAGTTCACTGCCTTCCATCAGCTATGTTTTGGTTTCTCTCCTGGTCCCTATGCCATTTCATAGTTTTACGTCCCGGTGGGGATCTTGAAGCACCAAAATCAGCCTTGGACCTGGTTCTGGTTTTCACCCCATTAAGGCCTCCTACCTTCTTAGTTTTTATTTTCTTTCCATTTCCTGTTATGTTTTCTTCTTGTTCCACTTTAGGCTCATCTCTCATATTACTCCATAGTTCTCTTTTCTGGGATGATGAAGGCGTATCAACTCCAATATTCTGGAATAACGCATTTAAATTTACCTAAGGCGATCCAAACTTGTTTCTCCTTCCAAGTTTAATTTCATGTTCTTCAAATTCATCTAGGTATTGTTCATCTTTTTTTTATATAGAATCTTGAAAGACCTCATGATGAGAGTCAGTGATATTCTCAATCTCACCATCTTCAAGTGTCTCTTCATTGATTTTATTCTCCTTCTCCTATGTCTGTAGAGCCTCAAAGGTATTGACTGTTTTGATCTCAAACTCCCTGATTTCATTCTGTTTATTCTTCTTCATAGGGGGATTCTTAGGAAGGTCCATTCTATCTCCTTCTGATGGTTCTGATATATTGACAAAGCTTCCGCTTTTTCCTTCTAACTTGTTACCTTCTTTGTTATTATTCTTTTCTTTCCAGACCTGTTTGTGGATATTTGTAATCATAGGTTTTTTAGGGTTGCTGGGACAAGCGTTAGCCCAGTGACCAACTTTTTTAAAAGAAAAGCACACAAAGGGGAGTGATTCAAACTCTATTGACTATTCCCATAATCCAAGTTTGGAGCTTATATCAATAGTGCTAGGAAGGTCCATATTCTATGAAATGTTGACACAAATACGTGCATAAACCAATCTCTTGCAAGCTACTATTATTGGATCTATCACAACAAGCTCCCCAAAGGAGTTGCAATTCCTAAGAAAACATCCTCCACCTAGTATTCCAACAGCAACCCTGGTAGCCTTACCCAAACTAGAGTAGTTTCAAAGAAAGAGTCATTGAGTTCCATGTTAGGAGACCATTTTCTCACAGATAAAGAAGATTTACCAAACATCCAGGGGCCACCACTTAAAGCAACTTCCATATCTTCCACACAAGAGAATGAGAAAACAAAAAAGCCTCTAGGAAGGGTAGAGACATCAACCTGACCTTTCATTCTCCATTTTCTCTTAATAAAAGATCTAACATCCTCAATATTAGGTCGAGGTCCAACAAACTTCCCCACCAGAGAAAAAGCCATTAAAGAGATGCTATGATTGATAACTAAATTAGGAATCTCAATAGCAAGTTTACCCATTTTATTATCTAATATATCTTTCACAAAGGGGAAAGACGATTTACCAGTTAGTTTTCCAGATGCTTTCCTTGCAAAAAGACTACTCCAGGGTTTGGAAACTTGCCCTTCATTGATATTTTCTGAGTCAACTTTCACCGCCTCGGGGCTTGATTCTTGGGAATCTTTCAACTATTTGCAGTCAGGAGGAGGGTCCCGTAGCCATGGGTCCCCATCCTATCTCCCATCCTTATCATCCATTGCTTGTCCTTGAGCTCTAGTGGAATCAAAACCAGATGATCCAGCCTCATTGTTCCCTCCATTTCTCGATTTCAAATTTCCACATGCAAACGTTGTTCCCTCCATTTCCCGATTTCAAATTTCCACTACAATATAGGAATATGTTGACATCAATGACAACAACACATTCCAACATCTCTAAAAATTTTATGGTTTGAACCAAGGATGTAGGATCTACAGGCAAGAAGCCCCACCATTTCTCCAAGGTTCTCCCCATGGACAAACATGCTCCATTGTCAACATGGTAGAGATGAACCCATGGGGTTTTAACCTAGGTTGTAGGCACTACAGGCAAGAAGCCCCACCATTTCACCATAGGGTCATCCCCTAAAATTGTATGGTTTGAACCAAGGATGTAGGCTCTACAGACAAGAAGCCCCACCATTTCTCCAAGGTTCTCCCCATGGACAAACATGCTCCATTGTCAACACAGTAGAGACGAACCTGCAAGGTTTGAACCTAGGTTGTAGGCACTACAGGCAAGAAGGCCCACCATTTCACCAAATGGTCATCCCCTATCTCTTGTTATGTTAATGTGAGAGAAAATCCACATTCACAACTCCAACCATCTCTCCAAATCATCATTTTTTAATCTTGGAGCATCCAAGATTGTGAAGAGTAGGAGGACAAGGAAGAACAATGGAATAGGAAGCGTCATGAGGGAAGTATTATTGTTTATTCATTTATGTCTCTCGTATCCTTTTATGTTAATATTTATTGGTATCCTTTGAAATGGTTTGATTTATATTAATTAATAATCCTTCTAACCAGTTTGATAGTGTTACATATATAACAAGAAATTATGGTGAAAGGATATTTAATCAAATTATTGTATTTATATTTATGTGCACATTAACAATACCATCTATATCTAAGCACCATTAGGCCCCATAGAAGAAATCACAAGTCTTTTGATCATAATCGATAAAGTCTAATGTCATTTCCACCTATCCCTTCATACTATGGGTGCTTGTCCATAAGCTACTCTACTTAAGAAATCTATACTTCTCCATAATGAATCAAGGATAGGGTGATTTATAAGTGAAGTATCTAAGGAGAGGATGCAATCTTATGTGGTATTGCCTCTTCCTCCTTCCCCTTTTCCACGAATCCTTATTATATGAATAAATTTGATCTAGGATTTCCTACACCTCTTGTTGCCTTCTCTTACATATTTTAATAACACTATGTAAAGAATATATTAACTTGGCCATGATTCCTTCAACCATGCTTCATCACATTCTCACTATCACACTCATTTTCAACAAAAAAATTATTTGTTTCTACATGTCTTTTCAATTTCTCCAACCCTTTATTATTTATACTATTCATTATTGTAATATGCTCCATTAATCGTAGATAGTCTTCATCATTGGGGATATTTATATCTATTAAAAGGAGTTGTGTGGGAGTTGTTCTCTCACTCATACTCTTTATGTGTTTTTGATTAAGGGTAAAGCGGGTTTTGAAGGGACCTAAAACCCTATTTACAAGAAGCTACCATAAAGATACTCATAGCCAGTCAACTACCCACATCCAATAAAAAAGAAGGAAAACCACCAGTAACAAAGACATAGGATAGACTAAAAAGAAGATTGAAAAACAAAAAAACACAACTAATGGAGGTTTATGAGGACCTCAACAACCTTAGCCTCTAGTTGGTTTATATTTTGATACATATTGTTCATCTCCTGCAAATTATTTTTTTGCATGCTCAACAGACTTCTTTAAGTTGCCTTGTGTACAATAACATCGTCCCTTCTTAGTCACCACTAGATTACTTGTACAAAGCTCTCCAACTCCACATAACTATTATCAAAAGTTTTAGAAGCTTGAATATTTTTCCACTTATCAACCGAACACTTAATGCTTCAACACTATTGTGAATAACCTTGTAACTCATATTGACTAGATTTACCTAGATTGATAAATGCACCTTTTTCATCTTTGCCTCGATCCCAACAATCCACCGTTCATAGTCCATTTTCATGGTACTGACATCCTTAGATACATTTTCAAGAATAACAATATTTTCTTATCCTCCTCCTTAGACCTAGAGCTAACTTATTTTTTTTAGAAAGAAGGAATGTTACTTTGCATATAATAGATCCTAATATTGATATGGTTGATCTATAAAAATAAGTATTTTGACATTTTGATCTTATCCATAACCGCATCCTTGGCCACCCCAAACAAGTCATCTGGGTCTTCTCTGTCACAATTGAAGAGAGTGGAATCCTTCTACAAATTTCTAAGAAAAGGAGGACAACCTACTCTATCTTCACCAATCATAGGGGAAGAGGGAGGGAAAGAGTTATACCCTAGAAAATCTTTGCCCATGAGAAGAGTATCTTGGTCTGCAACATTAAGATTATTTCCTTTTTTTGTCCCTTGAATTACACTTTCCAACAAATGCATTGCAAGAGTCCAAACCATTGGATCCAAAGGTAACCACATTGACTTTTTTCCTTTTTTTACTCTTACTCTTCACTTCAAGAGGGGGGAGGTGTAATGCCTGCCAAAATACCCTAGAGAAATACACTAACTAACATGCAAAATAGAGATAACATTTTTTTTTAAAACATCATATAAACTAATGCAACATACATAATCAACTACTCATATGCATTTAACACAACAACAATTACACATCATAGACATAACATACAAAGCATAATACACAAGTGGAAATAAAACAAAATAATCATCTACCTTCCCTAGGGTATCTCAACGCCATCACTTAACTAACCACTTATCCAGTTATAAACATGATAACATATTTACTTCCATAATCCAAATGCAAACTAATTTACTATCATTATTTCCTTTCACACAACCATACAGGAATTCATTACTTTATCCTAGAATGATCTATGTTTATTCTAACCTTCCCATTAAGTTCATTTAAAAGAATCGATACCAAATGTTCCTAAACTGAACCAATCATTTCCTTAAACATCACATACACATACTGCTGGAGTTATCTTTTATTAGCTAATAATTATTTTTTTAATTATTAGACTATTATACTCCATGGTTAAGTTAAACTTAGGAATCTTATAATTCTTTAAGGTTTTCTCCTTTAGGGTTTCGAGTATCCTCTTATAAGGATTCTCTCTTTGTATTTTCATAACAACTGTAATTATTGAATTGCATTCTTGTTGCACAATCAATATGACTCCTCTTTTTTGGATCTCTGAATTCTGGCCTCCATAGCTATTTTGCTTCTCTCTTTCTGTGACAGGTTTGCGTGCAGGTGATCTTTGGGAGCTATAGAGTTGATTTTTCCTCAACTCCAATATGGTATCAGAGCTCTAGATCTGCATGCCCTTGTTCTCTTCATGAGATATTTTGGGCCTTGTTCTTTAGATCTGTGTATTCGGGGGTTCGTGCAGTTGTTTTTTTTCCATTTCTGGGGGTAGCTGATTTTTTGGTGCATTTTGGTGCCAAAAGGACCTCTTAGTTGGATTCAAAAGGCTGATTCCATGAATTTTGATATATAATTTGCCTATTTCTGGTGACAAGGGCATCTAGGACATGATTTTTTATTGACACATTTTTCGAGGCACAAAAAACCATACGACTGTACCTGCAAATGTGTCAGAAAATTTTTGTCAGAAAAAAAATAAAAATTTACCCTCTTTATGCCCTACAAGGGTTTTTTTTTTCTTTTGGCCGTAACTTGGTCATACAGAGGCACTTTTTAAAAAATCTTATATTGTCGGAAAGCTCTTTCCGAGCTCTATCGATATCTGGAGGTTTGAACTTTTGATTTTGATTTTTTTTGGTTTTTTTTAACTATCAAATCCAGAGGTTCTTTTTTGCACTCCGGGAGACATCACTTGAGCATCCGAACTCCATTTTAAAAAAAAAATATATTGTTGGAAATCTTGTTCTATGTAATTTATATTTTATATGAGTGTTATTTCTAGATTCTACTCCAAGTATATTTTACTCAGTTTTTTTTCTTTTTAGCACTCTGGTGAATATCTTGGATGTTTCAGGTCCTAGGATCTCTTTCTTTGAGTAGGATGTCTCGTCTTTGACTTTCTGTTTCTAGTCTTCTGTCTCTTTTTATGATTGTAGCATTTTATTTATGCAAACACACTAAGATAAAGTGCCACCATGCATTGTATACTTGGGATCTTGCACATCTTGTGCCTTATTGTACATGCACTATTTATAAAGTGCCATGGGGGGGTTGATGTTTTCCTTTTTTTTCCATCTATCTTTGTCAAGTGAGTGTCCCTTCCATGACATTAGCCTCATGATGTGTGTCAAGTGAGTGTTCCTTCCGTGACACTAAGTACTTTCTCTGCACCTTTGATGTTCTTGGTTCTTCATCATGCAGTTCTTGTTGGTCATTCTTTTCAGTGTATCTGTCTCTCTCCCTTTTTTAGCATTATGGAGAGGTTTGTCCTATTGGTTCTAATGCTTCCTTGGTTCGATTGATCAGCTCTTTAGGCTTTGGTGTTTCATGCCATCTCTATCTTCGAGTTTAGTTGTTTATTTTTGTTTGCCATCTAATTTGAGTAGTGTCATTTGAGGGCACTCATGTAGATTACAATCTTCTCTACTTGGTCATGTTCTATTTCAGCAACTATTTCATGGTTCAGTGGTCTTTTTCATTCTCTTTTTTTTGTTCTTATCTTTTGGAACACTCTTGTTTGGAGGCTTCTTAGTCCTTCACTTGAGCTTTCATCTCTTCTTGGAGAGGAGTTTTGTTCCCATAGGGTTTTCTCCTTTTTCTCCACTTCACAGAGATTTTATTGTACTTGGGCACCTCATTAGGCCTAGTTGTTGGGACCCATTGTTACTTTCATTCTTTTTTAGTCCTTAGTTCTTTTTAGCTAATCCCTAACTTCATCTTAAGGGGGGGTGTTGGAGTTATCTTTTATTAGCTAATAATTATTTATTTAATTATTAGTCTATTATACTCCATGCTTAACCTAAACTTAGGAATCTTTTGATTCTTTAGGGTTTTCTCCTTTAGGGTTTTGAGTATCCTCTTATAAGGATTCTCTCTTTGTATTTTCATAACAACTATAATTATTGAATTGAATTCTTGTTGCACAATCAATATGACTCCTCTTTTCTGGATCTCTGAATTCTGGCCTCCATAAATTTTTTGCTTCTCTCCTTCTATGACAAGCTTGCGTGCAGGTGATCTTTGGGAGTTGCAGAGTTGATTTTTTGTCAACTCCAATACATACCAATACATACCAATACCAATTACCACACCATTTAACCATAGCATTATGAACTAATTACATCATCTAGGTAAAAGTACACATCCATATTTCAATGTCAATATTTCAAATTAACTAATCATTCTCAAGATACATCTAATACATCTTTTCCCTAATAACATCTACTAGATACATGATTACAATGTTTTAACAACAATGAGCAAAGATCTCATTTATACTTACATATACATGTCAAATGAATCATGATCAATAAGCAACTACAAATATCCATCCACAAACTAAAGAAATAAGAGATCCACATCCATGCAAACATCCAAGAAAAGCCTCCATGGAATAAAATTCCAATAGAAGAAAGGCACCAACCACCCAACCATGTGGAACCAAAGGAACCACCCCTCATGCTAGGAAATGACACAAGATCCCCAACACACTCTAGATCTAAGCTAACACCTATCAACCAAAGAGGAAACAACTCTTACACAACCAAGAGAACCCTCTGAGGGAATTCAACAACAAGACAAAAGGAACTAGAATCAACATGTAGGGAAATAGTGTCATCACATGCTACCACAAAGGATGTGCATGCGGAATCGTCTCAACCTTTGAGGAAATCAAGGAGTTTGGTTTACTCAGTTACCAAATCCTCTACCTCACTCTGGTATCCAATCCATGAGATAGGCACCACTCAACACACTTATTATCTTGTTTAGATGAGTTACTCTACCTAAGATTAATTATTATGTTATCACTTATCAATTACAATGAAAAACCTCCAATGAGTTATCCAACCAGTCTAGACCTTGACTCTTTTACTCAAGAATCTTGGCAGTCTATTCCTCGTGACCTCGACAGAGTCATGGAAGCCCACTCCCCCTACTCAAACAATAAAGCTCATAAAGCAAAATCCAGCTAACGAAGATAGAACATCATAAATACACATTGAGCTAATAACATAATCCATAAAGGTTACATAAATCTCATAAAGCAAAGAACCATCATCATAGAAAGGTATTATACATCTTGCAACCAAACGAATAATCAAATATTATATCAAATATCTACTCTAGACAACCAAGAGAACTTGGTAACATGACACAACCTCTGGGAAGATCCCCTAACTAAAATTAGAATCTAGAAGATCAAACTGAAACTCCAGAAGGTGAAATAATACATACAACATAGAATAGCGAATATGATAAGCATAATAGTGCATATACCTATTTCTTCAACCCATATCATTGATCCTTTAGCACATACAATAACTATTATAACATATTGAACATTTATTTCAATGCATATGACCTAGAGTTTAGCGCATATGACAAATTAAGTAGCGCATATGACAGATTAAGTAGTGCATATGATTACTGTTTTAGCACATATGACATAGAATGGAAAAACTGCCGAAAAAGGCTAGGTTACGACTTCAAATTAAAAATAAGGGAAAAATATCTAAGTCCCGAAATCAAACTGAAAAGTGATGCCCAACCAATACCAAAAGAAAGACATAAACAAATCAAAATAACATAGAATAATTAGGAAGAATTCTCCATTCCAAAACTACACAGCAAATACCCAAACTTCCCAAAAATGGAGTCACCAAAAGCCTCTTACAACCCATAGAGAACCCAAATCAAGACAATACTCCATCAAAACCACAAATAAACACATTTCAATCAATAATTGAGAGAAAAGAGCAAGACTCCATCACGGACAAAAAATATAGAGTCGTATATTCACGACAACACCCTTATCCCTAGATTATTTTTCCCATTTTCTAAAGTTAAATCATAGGTTAAATATTTATGTAAGGAAATATTTTATAATCCAACTATACAAAACTATACTAATAAATTAGTTTCCCCAAATTCCTGAGAATACACAGAGAAGACAATCTTTTCCAAATTAAAAATGTTGAAGTAAAAACCTCCAACTTGGTAATATGCAGAAACAAGAATTTGATGAAGAAAATCCAGAAGACAAGCAATCCAAATTCCTTCAAGATCCAAAATCCAACTCCAATAAAAATACATTCAAAAAGCCAACCTTGCAAGTGAAAACCTAAGAAAATGCTAACCTAGACAACATAGGAAGCCAAATAAATAGAAAATCCCAGCCAATCAAAATATTACAAAATAATATATTTCTTACCAACCATCTCAAAAACCAAGATAAGAATAATAAAATATTATTTACTTTACTTACCCAAAAATATAACCAATAGAATAATAGGGTAGGTTGAAAGAATCTACCAATCAACCCAAGAGAGTAAAAAGAGAATAATAGTAATAATATAAACAACTCATAAAATCATGGGCACAAATAAATATAAAAGCCCAATAATAAATAAATAAACCAAGGCTATATTAAAATTAAAGCCACAATGATAATTCAAAGACTATTTATATAAATAAATATTCTAATTAATAATAAAGTCTTTCCTTACCAAATGATGATATTAATATTAATTTATCAATACTTATTATTAAATTTTATACCTATTTATTTAATTAATTATTATAAACTATATTAATCTTTTATTTTAATTTAACATTATTAAACTATATAAATCAATTTAATAAAGTAATTAATAATTAACCAAACTACACAAGGCAAGCCACCATTAAAATAATCCAAGAAAACATTACACACACTAACCATGACTCACACCAAGATTCTAAATTGACAAGGGTAATCAATCTTAAACCTAGAGTGTAGAATGGAATTTCATGTCATCTCCAATCAACTTTCCATTAGGATAAGACATGCTTAGATCTGTGAAGCCAGGTGGAGTCAATGTCTAGTACCTGCAAATCCTACATCCACTAAGCCACGATACAATATATACGATATATAATACGGGCAAGTGATAGAGAATCATAATGGCACTTCTCGCTCACAATGAGTGATGTGACATCGTCCCTATCATGAAGACAATAGAAGACACTCGCAAATAATCAAGAAATATCATAATAAATCTCACATCATTAAATAGAGTTGGCTAATCATAAAATATCCTTAAATCATTGTAAAAGAATATAAACAACACATATAAAAAGATACATATAAGTCATCAAATTAGAACCTATCATCATAATAACCCATATAACAATCCATAATGTCATCATCCACATGAAATAATAGTGTCAAATGCACAATAATATGTCTAAAATTCATAAACATCCACTAAAAGCATCTCAAAGTAGTCTAAGATATAGCAATATAGTCTATCGATACACCAAAAGAAAGACAAATCAGGGAAGGACACTACAGGAGGTGCCAATCTCCTAGGAAATAAATTCATTTTCCTATATGTTCTAATCCTCATCCTCATACTCCTTGTCCCTTGTCTCAATATCCATATCATCCCCAATCTCAGATCCCTACTCATACTCATCATCCAGAGGAGGGAAATCAACCTTTCAAACCCTAGCTTTGGATAGAGACATAAGAACCTTCACATGCTCAAGAATAAGGAGGATTAAAGCCTCATGCACAACAGGGTTTATCGCATTATCACTATGCTCTTTAATCCCAAATTCTAGTGAAGCAATTAGGTAATACAAGAAGGAAACTTTTTTCTTTTGCCTAAAGTGGTTTTAAAAAGTAAAATGAAAACCAAAAATAGTAGTATATCTCTCATCCATGGAGAAGTATTTCATAATTACCTTGCCCACAGACACCCAGATAGGTTTGATGGATTTGACCGCATAGCCTCCATTTGCCTTCTTAACCATTTTTTTCTCTCATTCTCTTTGAGGAATTTTTATGCAACCACCTTAAAGGATTTCCTCTCTCTAAAAAATTTCCTTCCCTCCATAGAGAGCCATGTAACCTCCGTAATGAACTCTTAAGTAATCTCCACATTCTTCAAATAACTGGAATGTTTCTAATCTTTCCATATTTTAAATGGAATTATTGAAGCTTTAGGATCAAAACCATGGAGGCGTTCTAAGTAAGGGGTAACACCACCCTTCTTCAGGATTGATTAGACCTTAGCATTTCTCTTGACATCATCACACATCAGAGGCTCAATCCTATTCCTTTCAGCCCCCATACACCTCATTTTAGAGAAAAATCCCAAGAATCATCACCATGAGCCTACCCCACAAGATCATAGTCATCTTATGTACCCAAAACACCACCTTCTGATTACCTAGAAATGAAAACTAGGAAAGAAAAACACCAACAATTTGTGTGGTAATCATGAAATAGTATGGACTTCCTATACAATCATTAATTAAATTTTCCACCCAAACACTAATACAATTATTGGAAAAAGAAAAGTAATTAAATGGCATTTCCTCTCTAACCATGAAACAAATCATGTTTAATAATATCATCAACATTAGGGGGAGGGGGTCATTCCTTCACCAACTAAATTTATCTCTCCTAGTAACACCAATGTTAGTACAAGAGTCTGCAAGGGAATTCCCTTCCCTAAAGATACAAGATACAAATGAAGCTTCAAAAGAATTAATGAAAAGGAGTGAATCCTTAATTAAGGTCTCAATAGATCAACTATGCTTTTTAATCTTCTTCAAGCACTAAATAATATTGAGAAAGTCACCTTCAATTCAAACATTGTTATTCCCTTGAGAATGTGCAAATTTAATACCATGGTATAATGTAGCTTCTTCAACAAGGTGATCAGTTTGGATTCCCAAAGGAAGTTACACCACTTATATAATCCTACTAAATTCATCTCTCAACACTCCCCCACATCCAAATGACCTTAAATTTCTCCCAGTCACCCCATCAAAATTGATTTTGATCCAACTTGGAGGAAGAAGGAACCAAGCAATGTTATCTGTGACAATTTTTACTTTCTTGATTGGCCAAGAGATATCATAGTCAAGACTCTAATTTTTAGTGACATGGAGCTCATAATCAACCACAACCATATTAGAGAAGTTAGAGTTAGACTCAAAAACCCCAACTTGGAAGTTTTCCTTAATAGCCCAACAAATTTCTAATAACACAACTGAAGAACTAGACAAGGAATCTCTAAAAATATAATTATTTCTTTCCTTCCACACTCCCCAAGCCACATGAGGGATGATTAAAGACCAAAGAAAGGAGAGAGAAGAATTATGTGGAGGGGTAGACTATTGAAAGCATGAATCACTTAAAGAGGAAGGGAAGACCCAATTCAACTTCCAAATAGTAAAAACATGAGTCCAAACATCCTACACAAAGGAACAACCTAGAAGGAGATGAAGAACACCCTCAAAATCATTAACATAGACAAGACATCTATTAGCCAAGGCAAAACCTCTTTTACAAAGTTTTGCATGCATGAGAACTTTTTTTTGAACAAGGAGCTAGAAACAATATTAATATCAGGAAGCAACTTAGAGTTCCACACTAAAGCCCAAAAGGGAGGAGGGGAGAGGGGATGAACAAGAAGATAGAAAGCATAAGCAACTAAGAATATGCTAGAGGGAGAAGGGTTCCAAATAACCCAATCTGGAATAGGCAAAACATGAATATTCATGTGACTTATCATAGATTGGAGATCAAGGAGGACCAAATACATAGATGAGAGGTCCTTCCAATTACCATCGTGGATATAATTATACTCTTTGTATATTTGTTATAGAAGGATTATCTATATTCTTTTTAGTATTGTTTCCTAGAAGTATGTCAAGGTATTTCCATTCTCAATACTAACCAACAACTTGTCAAGACCATTTTTATTATGTTTGTTTTCTCACTTTCTTGGAAGATGAGAACAACATCACACATGCCTTGCAATGTCTTGATATCTTTTTATCTAGACTTAGGTGATAACATATAGTGGTGGAAGACCAATTTTATCATTAATATTTCTTGTCCATATTCCCTTTCTTGATGTCTTTGCTCATAAATGAATTGATCACAGTGATTTTTTTAGATTTCTTGGAATCTTTTTACATTGTAGTCTTCTTCTTATTCTTCTCTTTGACATTTTTTCTTGCTTATGTTTTGAATAAGTTACATTGTTGAATACAAAAAATCCCTCTCTTGCTAGAAAACTCTAGATTTTCTCCAAAGTGATTCACATGTTTATATTATTCTTCTTGTTGGGATCCTTGTAAGGATTCCAATCAAAAACTTTAAAATTTCATAGGATATTTCTTGTGTACCATATTTGAGTAGGGAAATGGGTTTCACAAAGTTTCTTTGTAATTTTTCCACATTCCTCATGACTCTAAAGGGCTTGATCTTATAGATACCCATGATAGGCAAGTTTGGAAAGGACTTGGATTTCATTCCTCTACTGCTATGAAGGAGTTGATCAAAATTTAGGGTGAAATATAATGTTGATAAAATATTTATCCTATTTGAATTCATCTAAATAAATTAGATTTGGGAAACATCTTTTCCAACTAGAAGTGTTCACTAAATATATATGTAACATCAATTCTAAGCCAATTTACCAAAAATAAAATTATTTAAAAAACTTTATGTTGCCATAATCTCTCTCTCTCTCTCTCTCTCTCTCTCTCTCTCTCTCTCTCTCTCTCTCTCTCTCTCTCAGACACACACACACCCACACACACACACACACACACACACACACGCACGCGCACGCGCATGCACACACACACACATGCACACACACAAATGCAAACACACACACACACACACACACACACACACACACACACACACACACACACACACCTGCACACACGAACACATGCATACACACACACACTTTTTTAAATACTCTTTTTAAAGTCTATAAGTGTAGTTCTAAAAAAAAAGAAAATTAATATTTTAATTAGTATTTATATTTTATATTTTATATTTTATTTTCTACGAAAAATAGCTCATCAATACCAAAATATAAGTTTTATTGTATTTTTATATATGATGATAGGAGAGATTCTATGTGGAGATACTATATAGTTTTTTATATTTTGGATAAGTAGTTAAGACAAAAAGATGAATCTCATCAAAATAGTCATGTTTTTAGGACATAGATTTTTGAATATTTATTTATAATATATATATTTATCAAAATTGGAAAAATTAATCTATATAAAATATATATTTAGATTATTGGCATAAATAATTAAAGGAAAAGTAGAATTTACTATATAAAAAGTTATCACACTTAAGCTCATTTCTCAACATTTATCAATGACTAAATTATATTGTCAAGTTTACAAGAACATACAATCAATTAAGTTTTTTATTAAAAAATACAAACATAAAATACAATAAAAATTTTACATTTCATTAGTTTACATTTTTCTGAAATTTTAAAAATACATATCACTTTCTAGTAATTCATATTAAAAAATTAGGTTAGTGTTGGCCATTCCTTTTATAAAAGTGGGACACAACTTTGAGAATTCACCTAAAACCAATTTTGAAAAATTGTCAAGTCAAAACTTTCATATGAAACTAGGATTTATATCAACTAGTAATCCCTTTAGAAATTTCCTATGATGAATTGCTAGGATTTACCTTTAGACAAAGTCTCAAAGGATTTTTTTCATTTTAGACCTATTCTCTAGAACCACTAGAAATTAGATGTCTTGACATAATTGCAAGATCAAAATCAATCTTTCCAACAAGATTGTGAGCCTTTTTAGACCATTATGATTATTTATTCTAGGGATGCTTCATAGTTGATTGGAATTAGATATAATAAAATTTAGTGGAAATATTGCTAATTGTATCTTGATACTTTAAAAACCAAATAATGGCTATTAATTTTCTTAACATTTTCCAATGAGTCAAAAGTTAAATAATATACAAGATCTTAAATTGACTAGCACTCAATAGAAATGTAGAAATATATGGTCATATCACTATTTTGGAACCCAAGCCAGTTCATTTTTTTTGTGTTCTCTACTAACATCTCACATTATCTCATTTGATGCATTTGAGTGTTTTTAATCCCCACTATCCTTTTGTGGTCATCTAGATACTATCAATCATATCTTTTGTTTATATATATGGATTCAAGATGCTTGGATTTTAATTCATGACTTCTTCAATCCCTTTTAGTCTAAGCTCTTTTCATAGAGCACTTTTTTTCTAGGTGATTGGCCATTTTTTTTAGGTAAATTCACCCAAATTTGGTGCATGTTTTCAAAGTGGAGATTAGATATGATTATTTATTCTAGGGATGCTTCATAGTTGATTGGAATTAGATATAATAAAATTTAGTGGAAATATTGCTAATTGTATCTTGATACTTTAAAAACCAAATAATGGCTATTAATTTTCTTAACATTTTCCAATGAGTCAAAAGTTAAATAATATACAAGATCTTAAATTGACTAGCACTCAATAGAAATGTAGAAATATATGGTCATATCACTATTTTGGAACCCAAGCCAGTTCATTTTTTTTGTGTTCTCTACTAACATCTCACATTATCTCATTTGATGCATTTGAGTGTTTTTAATCCCCACTATCCTTTTGTGGTCATCTAGATACTATCAATCATATCTTTTGTTTATATATATGGATTCAAGATGCTTGGATTTTAATTCATGACTTCTTCAATCCCTTTTAGTCTAAGCTCTTTTCATAGAGCACTTTTTTTCTAGGTGATTGGCCATTTTTTTTAGGTAAATTCACCCAAATTTGGTGCATGTTTTCAAAGTGGAGATTTTCTTTATCATTTAGAAAGATAGAGACTTGACTTTATTTTTTATTGTATTTTATAGTCATGATTTATTTAAATGTTTTGTTGTATAATTAGGTTCTAGCTAACAAAGTTGTCTTAGATGTTACTATTGAACACACCTCAAGACTGAGAGGGGGCTGAATCAATATCTGATCAAACACTTGAAAATTATACCACAATTGAATACCAACTTAACCTTAATCTTATCAGCAACAATGAAAAATAAAACAATGAATACCATGCACAAGAGAACACTATATTTACGTGGAAAACACAAACAAGAAAAAACCACGGTGAGAGTGAACTCACAATAAATGAATAAGATTACAATACTATTTTAGGCTCACTACCAAGGAAGCTCACTTCTCCCTGAGGGACTTAGAGGCTGAGGTGCAATACCCTAGGGCAAGATACAAGGGATTCGCAAGCTGAGATGCACTGCCTTAGGGAAAGATACAAAACTTGTAGAGGAGACTCACTATCATCGAGCAAGGTACATGAATATATGAATCAAGATGATTAGGCCTTCAATAATATTGCCTCCAATAATCTCCAAGTATGAAGTTGTCCTTGAATCTATATCTCAAGAAACCAACTTCAAAGAAATCACCACACACTTACTTTTCCTCAACTTTGTATCACTGACTCTACAATTGGTATAAATAATGTAAGTAGAACATAAACATTGATCCACATAATCAACACCTATTTGATCTTCATTATATACCATCTTCTTCATTGCAAACATCAATTAGGTTAGCTAGAGTAGAGGACAAACATAGGCCCTATCAACTCAACCACCACAACTCAATTGTAGTGAAAGTGGTCCAATATAGAAGATAGAGATGACCTAAAGGTATCATATCACTTATTTCTAAGTTGTCCCAACTAATTCACATGTTATCTCACATCTTCCAAAGGTGGCAATAGGGTAACATGCAAATGAACCATGTAGAACACAACTAGTTGGCCCAAAACATATCCTCTAGATGAATTAACTCAATGTCGATCCTCACATGACAAAGTAGAACCTAGATACATCATAACACAACCTTCAATGTAATCAAAGGCACCCAAGGATACACTGTAAGAAAGAGAACAAATCCTATCGGCCAAACTAGTATGGTTAACATGAAACACAACATCAAAACTAATGCAACAACAAATAGATCTTCTTGTCACATCAAAATCATAGTGGCACAACATAATTGATATAAAATACTTTATTCTAGAGGTTCGGGAAGACTAGTCATGGAAAAAAAAATCACTATCAACTCTTGTAGACAACACCAACACTTGATATTGAGTTGAGACACAACGCAACCATTATGAACATGTCCTCCAATCTATAGTCACTAAAACATGAATGTGAAGAAATATGAAGCATTTATTAGACCGATTTTGATAGATAGCTAGACTATCAACAAATTGTAATCACCAACCACACTAGCTGCAACACCAAGGATGTAAAAGGATAAGAATGCAATGTCCATAGAACATAAATATTAAGTTCAAGTGTGGAGGAATGCAAAGAATTATTTCAGGCTATCATTAGTTTATAAACATCATTTTGTAGCATACACAAATGCAATTAAATTCATTGTCATGCATCTAATCCTCAACTTAATATCTTCATCATGCCATATTTGACATCAATCTCATTATCAACACCATCATTTGTAGACATTGAAAACAAAGAAGGTGGACATCCACAACACAAAGTATCTACAACCAATAACCATCTATTTCCTATCTCAATGGCAGTAACTGATAATCAATTGCCAACAATCTCCTCATACTCTGACAAGATATAGCTTCATCGTCACTACCTCAACAACTACAACTATTCTCCATCCAACCAATCAACATATCATTAATGAAAACACAATAAGTACAACCCATATTGTTAGACATTAGGTTGACATGAATGAGAATATGTATTGCCAATAGTTACCCACCTACATTCTCTTATTGAATATGAGGTAAATGCTCCTTGTAATCTCCCATTTGAAAACTTTGGCTCTAGAAGGACTCATTCCCCTCCTTGAGGATGTGGATATGACCAAATCCACAGTGATTGATCCACACATTACTCACATGATTCATATCACTTTCCATAGCAAAGAGGGTGTGATTGGTCCTATCAAACATGTAGCAAGTCTATTTCTTCTCAATATTATGATAGGGACTTTATAGGTGTCCTAATTGTAGAAAACATCCTCTAAATGAATCTTGTAAACTCTCTTAATATAAATAATCTAAATGAAAAAGAAAAATGGAAAGAATGTGTCATCAAAACATGAGTATGAAGTACTAATTACTAAAATTTGTTGGATGGATGGGCGAATCATTCAACTTGAGACCTATCATCCTCTCCTAACATAGCTCATATTGCTTAGTGATTCACCTATTAGAGACTTGAAACAAATGTATATGTAGAAACTTGTTATGAGAGATTTTAAACAACAAAAGTTGAAAATGCATAAAAAGAAACTTATTAGGATGGAAGAATTGCATTAGGAGTTCTTCAAAAGAAACTAGATCAAGAGTGAAAATACAAGCTAGGAAGTGATTTTTTATAGACTAGGGAAAATGTGACTGTGGCAAAACCAACCAATAGAAAGTGACTACCAATAATTTTTTAAAAATAATTTTCTTTACAAATTGATAAAGTAAAACATATCTAAAATGATTGATAAATACATTGTAGAGTTACTTAAAGAAAATATTATCAAAATATTTTAAAAAAATAAAAATAAAAATTAATAATAAGTTTACAAATGCGTGAATCCAAAAGTCATAATTTAAGTAAAAAATATTGCTTGAAATCTATGGTTGGTAAAGTGGTGAAAAGTTGAAAATATTTGGGATGAGGACATGAATGTCTATGGCACTGGCTATGCAGCCCCATAAACCACAACTATAGCTATTTGGGCTCCAAAATGTATGCCCCTACATGATACAACAGTACATCACAACCATCTAGACAGAATCTCATAAGCCCAATACTCGGGACCCACCGTTGACGTGGATGAAACTTGGGGTCCCATGACTTGGACGATGTTGTCATTTTTGTTTCAACGAAAAAGATTCCATGCGGGTCCCACTTCATCGGCCCTTCTCGCGGTTACTGGCACGTAGCTAAAATTTAAACCTCACCACTCTCACGGTTACAGGTGCTACGTCACGGATGCTGAAATATTATATTTAGAAAAATATAATGTCCAACCGGTAGAAAGAGTCAATAATACAGTCGTTTGTAATTTTTGGATTATTTTCATATGCATGCTGCATCTGCGACATGAATGTCATGTTGCAAGGGATTTCAAGATCATCTCGATTGTTCAAGCTGAATGTCTCTAATTGAATTAGGAAGTTGTTGAATCACGGAGTGAGGGACCTGTGTATCCAGTGGAGGTATTTGCGAAGGTGAGGACAAAATCAGCAGCAACAATAAGGCGAGTTGTATGCAATTATTGTTATCACCTGCTAATAGGTGGGTTTTTCATGTGCAAGGAGGAGGAGGCATTGTAGCGTAGGTTTGGGTAGGAGGTGTCGAGATCAGTGATTTGGGTTTGGTGACAACAGTAAGTTCGAACCGTAACAGATAACACGAGTATTACTCAAGTTGTGCGAAATATTTTCAAGTAACACTCAAGTTGTGTGAAAATAGTTTAAACCATAACACATAACGCAACATTTTTTTTATTTTTAACATTTACCTTACCATGTTCACACCCCATTTCATGTTTTACAAAAGTATTTGAAACCCTAGTGGATAACATGACATTCTTTTGTTTTCTAGCATTTACTTTGTTCACGGTGAATTTTGTTTGTAATTTGCAGCATTGAAGTGGAGGTGTGAGGAAGCCAAGCGTGCATGCTTGTCTAGTGTCTGGGTGAAGAAGAGTATAAAGGTGTGTATAGTTGCCTAATCACATGTGCCAGTTTTCCATAGTGAGTGGAGCTGTGATAGATCAAATGCCAATTTTTTCACTTTTTGTATGTTAAAATTGAATTATTTTTAAAGTCTCTACTATTTCCTTGTGCCAACCAAACAGAATGATGTTGTTTTATTTGTCGAAAGGTTGGATGATAGGGCCCAATATGTTGTTTTATTTGTTATATTGGCTTTGTATAACTTTGAAATTGTTGCAATGCCTCATTTTTGTAAGTGTTATGTTCCTCTAGCTAGTCAACTATGCATATGTTTGTGTAAATGTGTGTCGGTGTCTATCATTCTCTCTCTATATATCATGCACACACACACATAAACATACATATATACACAAATGAAATATTCCTCTTCAATCCATGTCTATCATTCTTTCTCTCTATATATCATGCACTCACATACACATAAACAAGCATATATACATATAAATATGAAACTTTCTGACCTCCTCCTCACCTATGCAATAGAATCCCTCATCGGTATAGAGAAGTAACTCTCATATTAACAATGTACTTAGTAAACCCTAAAGCTTGAGACAAAAAATGATCCAGTCTACCTAGTAACCTTGTTGTAATGTGTCGTGTTTTTTAGTGTTGTATTTTTGTAGTCATACAATTATGCATATGTATATGTGTATATTTGTGTGATTGTATGTCTTTCAGTCTCTATCTATATATATCATGCACACACCTATGTCTTCCCTTGATGTCGCCGCCACTCATATAATGTGTGTTTGTGCTTGTTGTTGCCATTGCTTGTATAATGCATGGTTGCCATTGCATATGAGCAACTGACTAACCTTCTTGTTCAATCCATTGGTACTCATATTTTTAGTGTTTTGTTTCTCTACTCAGCCTGTTATGCATATGCCATTCTCTCTCTATATGTCATGTGCATGGACACGCACAGACAATAACATACATATATACATAGGCAATTATATGTTGCATGTTATATATATGGAGAATGACATAGACACAAACACAAACATATATGCATCATTGGATGACTAGGAACAACAAAAATATCTTGTTCTGCCTATCACAAACAACTATCCTGTGATTTTTGGAAAAGTCAATAACACAAAGTTTCTTACCACTTATTCTAGGCACTCCTCAGCTAAACTAGCCCGAAAAAGGCAAGAAGAGTCAATAACCCAAAATTTGTCAAAAGATTTGAGATGGTTGATTGTGATTAGAAGAATTAGGTTGAAAATGGTGTTATAAAACTCATGTTATTTAGTTTTTCAAAATTATTTTAAAAATCAATGTCACAGCTAATTATGCTGATCATAATTAATGATCTGTACTTTTTTAGAAATTGTGCATTATTAATATATTTGTGTTATTGACGTGTGGTTTTGGAGCCACTTTATCCTCGGACGACGCAATTATCCAGGCTCCAAAACTTTAGTGTCACACCGATGGCATGCATAACACACATGCATACCCATGCCCAGTTGGAGGTGGGCCCATGCACGAGTTGTGATGACGTGGAATCATTGGAAAGGACATCGACACAACACATCATGTTGCCTGGGTTGGAGGGGCATATAACACGCAATCGATCAAATCGCCAGGAGGCTGCAGAGTGCTTTGTTGGGCAGATGAGAAAGTAGTGGGAGACAACTATCTCCAATGGCTGATATCATAATATAACACACAGGCAATTAGGGACAATAACTTGGAGACTTGACTTTGTTAGGGTTAGTTCAATAACAATGCATTTAATGTTTATCTCTTCATGTTGTGTGGTCAATAACATGCAAAGCCATTAACTTGGAAAGCAAGAATTTCCATCGCATGGGTAATGATGATGTGGACATCGCGTGGGCCTTGATGACATGGACTCGGCATAAAAAATGTCCACACCATATGTCAGGTCATCAAATTTTTGGGTGCGTATAACATGCAATCAGTCTTTTGCAAACCGTAAGGGTTGCGAATGGAAATTGAGGAGTCTGTAAATTGTGGGATCTGGTGAAGCTGAATGTGGATAGATTGTCAATACACATGCTTGCATGATTGCAGGGGCAAAGGACTAGCTGCATTGCAAGTGGTGAAGGAAAACCCAAGATGGGCGACATAGAGATAGTTGTGGTCTTGTTATGTTTGTGTTTAAATTTTTCGTTATTCATTGTATTCATTGTTCATGGACTAATAATATTTGTCTTTTTCACTGCTAGCTTATTAGGACACATTAGATTTGTATTATGTTTTAAGCACTTATACCAAATGCATTTGTATGCTATCTTTGACATAGCTCTGGGACTATGGCTAACTAAGACATATAATTTTGGTGATATGCATTACTTAGTGTTAGTTTATATTGAATGTTAAATGCAATTTCAGATTTGAACATGTAGGTTCATTCTATGTGTCTTGAATTGCATTTTCTTCCCACTGTAGACTACCACTAACACTAGTTATCCATGCAGATTGTTCATTTTGAAGGACGATTGAGAAGTCCACTGAAACGTCCAAAATTTCCAAGTTTTTGCTCCCTCTACATGCTTTGATATTACTTGCACTGTACTGTCTCATTATTAATAATGTTCAGGGCTTGTGTAATTTCTTATAAGAGGCTTATATATATATTAATGCTTATTATTCTTTCATTTGGTAGAAATATTTGAATAAAAATCATGTATTTTATCAAGTAATATCGATGGTCCTTAGCTTAACGCGTTAGTGAATGAAGCAAATGATCAATGTAGTTGTGTGCTTCCTTTTTTTTTTTTTTGTACATGTGCATCTTAGATAATAAGATATTATTCCCCGTTTTGAAATCTGTAGATGTTATTTGTGGAAATTGTCCTCATGAAACCAATGTTAGTTACATGAACCTTATATCCAGATTCCTACAGATGATGTGTGCATTGCAACAATTGTTCCATATATATGATATTCATTTGGATAAGAGAGTTTACATTCATCTAATAGCTTGCATAAATATAGATTAGTAATGTTCGTCAACGGAAGAGTACCATGTGTTTTTGACATTCCAATACTAATTTGAAATGATATGTGGAGCGCGATGGGAGATGGGATATTGTATGCATGTTGTTGCAGTGGTGGACATCCGTGATCAAGCCCTCCTCATCTATGTATCATCATTGTTCTCCATTTTTCTACATTGAATCATTCATAATAGGTTATTAATAATATCCCCATAGTAAGTAAGAGATAGAATCTTTAGAATAGATAGTTATTTCAAAAGAGACATGTCTTTCCAATAATGAATTGGTGCTCTTTATTGACATTAATTAGTGTCAAAGAGTGTTTTTTGAGTTTGGATGCTATCGCGATGGACACTCCTATTCTGCTAGAATCCACAAAGCAACAAATTTCTTTTCTTGGGAATATTTCGAACAAGTGTTTTCTGATAGTTCTGGAGTCAAATCATCCTTTGGTTCTTCATGCCATCAAAAAGGTGCTAGTGAAGGAATTTCTCCATGCTATCATAGATATCAAGTGAACACAAATATCACCTCTATGTTTTTGGCTCTATGCATCGAAATGGGGGTCGGGAAACCCAAAATGAAGCTATTGTGCCAAAAGCTTTTTGGCCACTATTTTTGGGGGAAATTGACTCGGTGTTGGACAACATTGATGGTCAGAAATGTATCCCTATGGATAATCAATATTAAATGTTGCATGAGGGAGTGAATGAAGTTAGGAAGTTCCAATTAATTCAGACCATGAAACTGGAGGATTTCAACCAGAATAGGCTAGAAAGACAACGCAATTTGAATTTCCTGCTTTATGTGACAAACTGTATGACGCACCTGGATTTCTTTGACATGGGGCAATTTGTTCATGATGAAAATCTTTAGGGGAGGCAAGATATTGGTGTGACCAAGGATGGTCAAATTGAGGAGAGAAACAATTGGGGTTTGGGCCTAGGTGAAATGTGGATACCGAAGGGCATGAGACTCATTGAAGAAATTGCACATGGTCGAGGCAATGTGAACTGTGGAATGGATTTCCTAGTGATCACCCAAGCTCATGCTATGCAGATGGTGCATGAAGCTATATCTGACTCCTCTGATGGAGAGGAATGATGTTGGCCCTCTCTTTCTCTATGTTTAGATATATTACTACTTCTTGTTATTTGTTTTTAAATTTTTTTTTGTAATCTTTGGACTTTAAGCGATGCAATAGTAGAAATGGAGCATATTGGCTCTCTTTTGTTCCCTATGCTCACTTTGAGCAAGTGAAATGCTATGGTTTCTTGTTGTTTGTTTTATCATGTATGTGATAGAGGGATAACATTACATAGACACCTCTGCTAAAATTTTATAATCTATAGGATACAACTTGCATGAGGAGTCTGTGGGCATTTTTTTACTTTGATAGAGGTTTTAGCAACATATAGACACCTCTGATTCCTGTAAATTTTTCCTACACAACAATAGTAGGTGTTGGCACTATCCAGCTATTTATCGATTAAAAAAAATTAGTGTCAAAGAGGGAGGAACTGAATCACTATGTAGTATATTGTGATGGAAAGATTATCAGTGTTTTGTATGTTTTTTTATCGATCATTAATGAAGTATAGTGACTGTATTATAATTTGGATGGGGACATCACATACACCCTTTTTTAGAAGATGCCTGATGGATCATAATCCATTATTTGTTGCAAATGCAATGAAACCTTTCCTTATTACTGTTAACGATGATCTCGCGTGGCAAGCATATGGATACTTTGGAGGGTCACCACTTGCTAGTTGTATGTAGCATATGCATTTGCAGGCCTCATTTCGCAATATGCGAATAATTGGTTGTGTTGCCATTCTGACCTTTGTCTTCAACATGCAGTGTTATTCAGGTGCATAGAGAAAAATATATCTGACAATTTAGGGGACAAGATATGGACTTACTTGATCATCGTCAATAGATAACCTACAATACCCACACAATGCAAAGGCAAATGAACTAATCAATACACGCATATAGTAAAATCTAGTCCATTGCACTTATATCACTGAAGACCCTGTGTTCAAAAAATGATGCTCTAAAAAGCACATGCACAAGAATCTATGGTCAATGAATCTATGAAATATGAGGGATGCAAAAAAAATATGCTAGAATGCATAGAGTAGGCTCCAATGCTAGATTGGCAGATTGCTAAATTACGTATTAGGATTGACGAAGATGAAAGAATATTGTTATATACAAGACCTTTTAAGAAAATGGAGGGATAAATTAAGGTGGTTGGCTAGGATTAAAGGGTACGTATACAAAATGATTAAATAATAAGATGGCATGTAGAAGAAATAATAAAATAATGAAGGGGTTGGGCAGACGAAGATTAAGAAATAAATGTCATGTGTCATAAATTGAAAAGTAAACGATTCAATTGTCCAAATAAAATTTATTTATTTAATAGAGGAAGTGGGAGCAATTTAATAAATAAAATATTTATTTCATTTACAAAAATGATGATTGAAATAAAATAAAATATTTATTTGAATGATGAAAGGCTTAGAAGAGGAAAAATGAATTAATTATATAAATTAAAATCTATAATTTTTTATTTGTTTTTGAGATAAGTGCTATCTATAATGGGGATAGCTCCCTATATTGCTCCAAAAAAGAGATTACATATTTCAACATGACTCATGCTAGTAGTTTGAAATACCTGCCATCCTTCCCTAACTGGACAAAAACATACTTAAACACACAATCAACCTCACTATCATTTGCTACACAACCTTCTAAGACATACTTACATAACATAATTTACAAATCCTATCATCAATACTCTGCATTCAGGCCTTAGCCACTACATTTTAAAGCCCACACGAATTTCTGCATTCAAACAGTTCCTAACCTCTCATGAATTCAAGGATTAGTGTTGCATTCTCACCCAAATTGAAGAGATTTTTCTATATATGCTTTTGAAATCCAGCAATCCTTTGAGTTCCTAAGCCTACAAAAAGGAGCCAGGTTTCCATTGATCACTGCACATCTGAACACTTCCCATGCCTCCTCCCCAAATTTTCTTATCATTTCCCTCTTAGCCTCCCTTTCCCTCTTCTCTCTTCTTACCCTCTCTTTCTCACTATCTTGTGAATCCTCCTTGTTGCCTTCTTCACACCCACCTGATTCACTACCTTCATCTAAATCCGAGGAGAAATAATTTTCAGGGTTGAAGTATACTTTTAGGACACTCTCTTTAACCCCTTCCTGCAACTCAAAAATGGCAAGAACTACAACATCTCCGTTAACTCCTTTCATGAATCCCTCTACTAGCTTGACACACCTTTCCCTTGATTCTAATATGTCCACCAAAGGAACCAACACAACCTCATATATAAACCCATTGCACTAGTGCCTATCTATGTTCAAAGAGACTTCCACCATGCAATGGATTGCATCATGTATATATTCTTTTGTGACAAAAAGGTCTTTGATTTGGACTTCTAGAAGCTCCTCACAATTCTGGCAACTAAGCCCTACAAATTTCACCATCTTCTATGCCCTCTCTTCAGCTTCTGCACTATAAAAAAACTTGTATGCTCCCGTCCTCTCCAACATATTCTCTATATAAGGCCGATGAACATCTATAACATACCGAGAATCCAGGAAAAATCTCTAGAACTCTTTGTTGGAAGCTCTGAAAATCTAATCTCAAATCTAAAGCACTCAATTACAATCTTCTATGTGAGTTGGGCTTAGAATTCCAACATATTTAGAACCATCTCTTTGTTGTCAACTCAACTTTGACAAGACAGACCAATAAATGCAACCTCGTTTCTTTAAAATAGCTAAAAGCCATGCTGCCGGAAAGGAAAAGCCATTTAAAATTTATGATTATTACAATACTTAGGATATAATAACTAAATAAATAAAATATTTATTTATATGAACATAACATTCTTAACCATCTACAATTGATAGTGTCTTTTGATAGAAATTGGATTTTTGTTCCTTTTTCAGATCAAAGATGTCACATGCATCCAGAGCTATGTTCAAAGAAGTTACTACTATTGCTTCACCTCTCTCTGAACTGGATGACACACCGAGAGTTGGTCATGTTGTGCGGTTGGTTTTACTATATGACACCTGCTTGCATGTAAGTGCAACAGATTCAATTGATGAGACAACATGTGCTTTTTCTTGATTTTGTCATCCTTTTTAAGTCTTGTGATTGGGAGGTCGAATTTGTATACTCAGGAGGGAGCTAGGGCTTCAAATCTGAAGTAGGCGCCAGTTGGTCGTTCGATTTTGAAACCATCGACAAGTGGTCTTCAAACTGACTACATGGTCATATCAGTAATCATGTCTCTTGTTTGTATTACAATTTATTTCCACATGTGTGTGTTGTGATTACTAGAGGTAGGGCTTCATAAGTGGAAAAGTAGACTACTTTATGGAGTTAAAATCATTATTGATGTCTTCTTTTTTATTCAACAACAGTATGATAGTGTGTCTCTTGGTGGGGAAGATGAGGCCATGGGAATGTAGAGGAGTGTGAGAATATGGTTGAAGATCATGGTGATAGTGAAAAAGAGGACATTCGTAGCAATTACGAGGCTACGAGCAAGGACAGCGAAGGGCATGGTGTTGATGGTCACGAGCATGGACAACGAGGGGGCGGTATTGAGGTGTATTATTTGTTATTAAATTTTGTATCATCTCTATAATACTTTATTCCAGCAAAATTGAATGTAATGTTTTGTCGTGTATGGTATATGCAGCAAAAGTCTAACCACAAAAGAGAACATGTCAATGACAAGTTGTTCTACTTTTGTCTCTTCAGCGAATGTTTGTATAATGGAGGTCATAGATTATATATTATAAAAGTTAAATTAAGAAGATTTCAATAAATAATTTATATATGTATTTCAAAAGTTAAATTAAATATGTAAAGATAAAAAAATTAAAAATTAAATATGTGATCTTAAAAATAGTTAAAAAAATAAAATTTTCAAACAAAAAGAAATATAAAATGTTAAAATTAAAAAGTTTATAATCAATAATCTTTTTAATTTTTTAAGCTGTAGCGGATGGTATTGTTTCTGCACACGAACTACAGTGTATGGTGGCATCGAAAGCGGTGAAAGAGGGGGTGCGGTTTATGGCTACATAGCCAGTGCCCGAATGTCTATGTCTGCATGGTTTTCTATGCGTGTGAAACAAATTTCCCATTCTATGTCACTTTTCTATTATAATTTTGTCCCTCCATTTCTTCAAAATGTTTTCTCTTTCCTTCTGAATTTATTGGATGGTGTAAAATATCTTTCAATATTTGTGAATAGTATAATATTAGTAGTTATGATTTCAAAGTTGTTAGAGTTGATAATAAGTAATGTAATATATTTTTTTAGATCTAAAAAGAAACAAATGACATGATTTAATGTTTACACACTAATAAAATATGACTTAATGTACAATGATCGATCTAAATTGTTTTCAATCTTTTTGAGCACCTCAATAAAAAAACATATTGATGCAACATCAAATTAAATAATGTAGATCTCAAACCTTGATTATAAGCACAATCCTTATTAAATTTTGGGAGATTCATAATTACCATGCATAATTTTGAGGGGTGTATATCATTTTCATGATTCATTTAATAAACTAATAATAAACTACATTTGTCCATAAAGTATTAGTTACTTGTGAAAGTTATTCTCAATATAAAATGTATAAATGGTCATCAAATACACATGCATGCTCATCTTGTTACTTAGAGAAATAATTGTCATGTTTTTCACATATGTTAAAAATATAATATATTCAATTCTATCAAATTTCCACAATCCATGATAATTAATAGCTTCTGGATTTGATTGTGTGCAAGTTTTTAATCATCAACATTTCGGATCACAGAGTGTGATCAGAAACATTGATGATTAAAAACTTGCACACAATCAAATACAAAAATTGTTCACTTAATATATTATATTTTCAACGCATATTATGAAAATAAGCTACAATTTGAACACATGACTTGATTTTACTACTACATGCCTCAACCATTTGTGATGTCTACTATGATATTTCTAACTATAGTAGCTCCTACTTATTTGAAAGTAAATAATTGTTTGACATTTTGGACCACTCATGTATGGTATGGATGTGTGCATGATGACCATACACATATTTTTTATGTTCATATGTTTTTTTTGTATAGAAAATAATGCTCCCCCTAACACATACTCCTATTCTTTCTCAAATTTATATGTTTAATAACCTTTTACATACATTGGCAAATGCCTCTATATTTTTATGAAGTATTGAATAATTTTTCTAGGTCTATTTATATATTGATATCCCCTTTCATTTTCATCTTATTAGTCAAGGGTGTTTCCTATACCTACATCCAACTCAAATCTAGCTTTAATTATCACCCTATACATTAAAGCCTTGACATAGAAAACCTAGATGAAGTATGAGAAATGTGTAATCTTACAGAAAACCTTGATTGAAAATCACTTATGAATCTCAACCCCCATACCCTTGCCATACCAACTATAATAGTGAATTTTAGTAATAACATATATCTCAATTATAGCATACGTACTAATTTAAATTACAACAATAATACTTTAGTGATCCTTGGTGACTCTTTTGTTAGACAATTCAAATAACCAGAAGACAACTGAGAGGGGGGGGGGGGGGGGTGAATCAGTTGTCACAGATTACCGGAACCATTAGCAATTTGAACTTTAATACCGGAATAGCAGTTAAACCAATTAAGCATAAGTAGTAATCACAAAATAAAAGCCATCCACATAACACCAAGAATTGTACATGGAAAACTCGATAAAGGGATAAACCATGGTGGAAGCCTACCCATAGTCAGATAATACTTCTGTAGTAAGTATGTGAATTACAATTGAAGGGCCTGCACTTGCAGGAAGGCCAACAACCTAGAGTGCACTGCTCATCACAAAAGGAGCCTCACTGACTACATAGAAATCCAGACTACAATCTAGAGAAGTGTTGAACTGCAAAAGATAGCATCTCCTATGCCTAAGTATAGTTTCAGTTAATCTCAATACCAGAGGACTAAATCCTCTTACATATACCCAATTCGATCTCCAATGGTCGACCAACTCCTTTGCCTAAATGATATTACATTATTCACACATTACATTCCTTGACCATGACCTCTAACAACCATGATGATCTACAATGAGATCTTACACCTATATATATACAAACCCTTGACCATAAACAATCAAGTCGGGCACCAGACAATAAACCAATTACATAATTACAAACCATGTCGGCCTTAGAGCAAAAAAATAATGTCAACACATAAGACATCCCAAAATTACATCAATAGGTCCTATCCACACGTTACATTAAAGTCGGTCCATAACCTAGATCAATCGGGACCTAGCATAGGTTCACACACTACAACAATGATCTCCATCCGCCAAGTCTCAAATATGATCACCAACAACATCCTAAAACTCCACCAGAAGTTGCACCAACACCACTTATGCAATTCATCAAAGATCTCCACCAAATGCTCTATTGGTGAAACCCTCACCAGAACTAGAAACTAAGCTTCTAAGCAAGAAGGATAGCATTTGATCACCAGACCAAAACCAACTGTCCAAATATGAGTAAGAGTATCATGAACAAGCCAATTCCATCACCAAACTATACTAGAGCCTACCAGATCATGTCAGATCCAAGTTAACCAGAAACCACTCAACCTACCAAGACCAGAAGGGTGTCGGTAAAGCATCCAAACAGCTAGTGTTGGCATCAATGACAAAATATCAATGCAACACATAATCAATTCCACCAAATGGCCAACATCTTTTGGGTAGGGTCATGACATTGTTGAAAGGTGTTCAATAACTAGTTTTAAGAAAACTGGATAAGATTGTACTAAACTTGCACAACATTGGTGTGGCCAGTGTTTCCTTTGTTAACTATATTAGAATTGGGATTAAGCATGCATAATTATGAGGCTCTAACACAATACAAGACTATGTTGTGTAGTAAGAAAACATCTTCATGATCATAGCAAGACTAGTATACTGATAGTCATTTTATTTAATTATCTAAAGTAACTTGTAGAGAATTTGGAGCTCCACTTATAAGTTTACACCCCACCCCCATTTGCTAATGCTTTCTAATTATATATCCATATCAAATTAATTAGATTATCTCATTCCCCTTAATATTGAGAATGACATGTTAGATCACATTTTGTTTATTTAAAAATCCCAATATGCATGCATGTGATACAATATTTCTTTAGAAGTGAATCTCCAAGTTTCAATTATTAATTTACTACCTATTTAATCTTAACTATCAATCATGATAGTTAATTTTCTAATGATTATCTTTTATCCAACATTTGTTGCTTCTAGTTTGTCATGAGTTCATTCTTTCAACACACAATTCATGTTTGAGCTTTGGGATACCTTTGTTGAACAAGTGAACACATTAAAATATACAATCTTTTAGTGGCAATGTTTTTAACTCTACTTATCCATCTTCATTGTTTTTCACAAACAAATTGGTGCTAGATTTTCATATATTTTGTTTGTGTATAGAAATTAAAATTTCTTCTTAGAGTTATAGAAAATTGATTGTTATATTATATGATATTAGGTTGTTGCTACTCGTATCTCCTACACCAAACCACTTCCTTTGTTGCTTGTGTTGCTCTTATATATTTGGCCTCTATGCTAGATAAAGAAACCATTGGCTATCTCTGCATTCTCCAGCTAATCGACTCATTTTCAATTTAAAAATAATAACAAGTCAATGATATTCTACTATCAAAATTACCCACCTAATTAACACACAGTTCACCCTTTCACTTAAACAAGATTTGTAATAATTTTATTTCCTTGAATTTAAATTCCATCAAAGTTTGTCCCTTTTAAATACTCGAAGATTCTCTTGAAAACAATCTAATGTTGTGAATTTTCAAATTTGATGAATACTAACATTTTATTACATATATATAATAATGTCAGTGTAGTGTGAGCTATTATATAGATAAGGTTACCCATTGCACTTTGATAAAGGATTCTTGCCATATTAATTTCTTCTTTTTATTTTGTAGAGAAATATAAAAAACTAGCATAATACTATTCTCCATTGGCATGCTTTCCAAGTTTGTCATATCCATAACAAAGTTTTTAAAAATATTCACAATATAGAGATATTGATTGACATGAGCCAAATGAGCACTTTTAATTCACTACACTTGAACACCTAAGCAATAGTGTTTATCATTTCAAATTTAATACCTTAGGATTATTACTTTTGATGTGATTTCATTATCACATGTAAAAAAATATGATATTCAAATAATTTGTTCTCAACATATAAAATTTCAAATCAATATTATTTCTTTTCAAAAAATTCACTACACTTGAACACCTAAGCAACATTGTATGTCTCTAAGATTTATCATTTCAAATTTAATACCTTAGGATGATTACTTTTGGTGTGATTTCATCACCCACATGTAAAAAAATATGATATTCAAATAATTTATTCTCAACAAATAAAATTTTAAATCAATATTATTTATTTTCAAAACTAGGAGAATAGATATTCATGTCAATTTATTGGTACCAAACTTTTGATGCTGTCAAAATTTCCAATCCAATACTAATAGTCTTCATCTTTCAAAGATATAGTTTCATTTTTAGAATCTATAACTCGTAGATCTCAATCTATTACTAGATCCTCCATTTAAGTCTTTCATAGATCAAAATAAAATTTTCCATCTCCAAGCATGATTTGATAATTGATTTCTTCTATACACAAATCACACTCAAACCAATATTAATAGCACAAAAAAAATCAATATCCAAATTTCTAAAGGGTTGCTATGTTTTGATACTAAATAAAAGGAATCTAGATGAAATAAAATAAATTCCTACTTAATATTCAACTAAATATGCTATGGATTCAACAAATTTACGAAGATGCATGACACATGCAATAACGTGGAAGTAACAAGTAATGTATAACAAATATAGTTGTCATAGTATTTAACCCGAGAAAAACTTTTTTTTTTGGTAAAACCCAATAAAATAGGGGCCTCAATTTTAATAAGCAGCACCATAGTTACAATATAATTAGAGTATCCACTCATCTATATAAGCATCAACTATCTTTACAAAAAATTTAGTAACACATCCCCTACAAAATAGTAGTTGTGTCACATCTCCATTGCAAGCACCTAATACATAACCAAGCACAAAGATGAGAACCATAAATGGTTTCTAAATCCATCTATTAAAGTTGTAGGCATGTTTAGGGACCCAAATAATGCACAAATTTTGATGCATCCATGAAGCATTGTGAAATTACAAATAAAGATAGAAACATTATGTATTCTTCCATCAATTTAGGGTGTGCCATTTTGGACTATTAGAAAGATGCTCATGCATAGTATATATGACTAGATGTCCTAGTGCACAATTAACTCAGACATATATACAAGTGATTCTAAGTTCTATCTCAAGTGGGATGCCTTAATATGTGGACACGTAAACAATATAAAAATATTAAATAAGATATTAGGATTTACAAGGTGTATGCCACTCAATTATAGAATGACTAGTAGTTGGAGTTTGAGATTAGCTTGTCCTACTAAAGAAACCACCAAGATTTTAGATGGTTGTGGAATACTCCTCATAAGAATCAGAATCATAATACTATCTTCTTCTAAGATTGGAAAACCAATAACAATCAACAAATTCAATAGAGATTAAAAGTTTTCAATGTGTGACAATATTGATTCTTCATCAGTCATTCATAAATAAATGATTTCCTTTGCAAGTAAAACCTTGTTGTCATATCCTTCTATATGCAAAAAATTGTGAGTGAAAGATGAAGATTAAAATGCTAAGCTAACCACTTAAACAAACACAAAATTTGACTACACTCATGATAAAGACACTAAAAGGGAATTTCGAAAGAAAAAGGAAAACAAGTAAATAGCAAACTCTCTTGAAACCTTTGATTTGGTTGTCTTTTGGTTGATGTGTGCTCGCTATGTTGCAAATGCTCAATTTCATTCCATGATGGTTGATGCAAGACAAGGATTATGCTAAATGAGATACAAAATGGAAGCTAAAATGATATGGTTGTGCAAAAGATGAGTGAATAATTCAACATTATGATAGTATGAAAGCATCAAAGTGGATAAATTGTGAAGGAAAATGAGGGCATCGAATAGGCCAGGCTTGGAGAAGAAGAGGCATGAAAATGAGACACTTGTCCTTGAGAAGGGCAATGTCATGGGGAGGAATGACAAGTGTCCTTGAGCACACACATGCCTATTTGAGAGAGAGACACACAAATAAGAAGGTTCCATTCCAAATATGAAAATATTTCCAAATATTAAGGTGATTAGGATATTTCCTCAACTTTTAGGAAATTTCCCAAAAAACTAGGAAATTCAAGATATTTTGTAACGTGCACACATATGGGGAGGGAAGGAGGTTGGAAAGGATAAAGTTGACTAAGACCTATGCTCAACTAGGCAGGTTAGGTTAGGGGAAGGGTCAGATGAGGGTTAAGGTTAGGAGACATGTGGGAAAATAGAATAAATTAATTTTGTAAGGGATATGAGGAGGAAAGGACAAAATGAATCAAATAATCCAATTATGTGTTTGATTTATTTAATAGAAGAAGGGGGTGGATTTAATTAATTAAATGATTTATGATTGTCCAATAATTAATTAAAAGGGGACTATAGCATAATTAACAAAATTAATTAGCTAGAAAGAGGGAACAATAATTAATTAAATAATGTGTAATTATTTAATTAAAGGCATTTAGGATAGCTAAATTCAATTAGTTAAATTAATCAAATTTAGGTGTCTACACCTTTGTGTCAATTTATCTCAAACCTCCTTTATGGTTTTCATACTACTTATTTGCGATTGGTATATATCCTTTAGGTTGAGCAATATTGTGGCTAATGCTTCACCATCTCTTTGCTCACACATGGTTACTAAATCTCCAATAATGGGTTTTAGTTAAAGACCCATTAATGATCTTCCATTGATTTTCTCTCCAAGAATAGCATGTTCATCTTCATATTCTATAGGTGGAAGTTTTCTTCATCAAACTTCTCGACCATCTTGATTTTTTTGCCGATATGTGACCATCCATTTCAAAGAACTCTAGATTTGCTTCAAATGCGAGGGGCATAATCCCGACTTCAAGTTAGAGGATTACACCTTTTCATTTAATAATATTTGATCTCTTAAAAACTTTTTGTGAACCATCCAACTTTACTAATAAACTAAAAGACTATTTATCTTAAACAATATTTTAATTCTTCATAACCTTTATAACAACTTATTATATTATAATTCAACATTTTCCAAATAAAAAATGAAATACCACTCACAACAATTTAATATTATAAACCAAGAAAATGATACATTATTCTTCATGCAAATTGGCCAGGTTCATTTTCACTATAATTGCAAACCCAATTTGACTATTTCTACTATGCAATAAATTACAAGACAAGCTGACAATAGATGAGAGTTGAGAATCGGTCAATAGAAGCGTTAGTTTGCAATTTGTTCTTTGCTGCAATAATTCTAATTGCCGTTTTCTATAAAATAAAATAAGTGCTCTTAAACCTTATATTCAGTCTTATTCTACCTATGTTTGGATTTATGGAACCATCATGGAATAGTTATAGGTTTTAAATCAGGTTGTACACTTTTCCTCATCATTTAATATTTGTGATAACTCTTAGACTGATTCAAAATATTTTGCAATAAATTACATCATTTTAAGTTACATCATTTTAAGAGTGAGTCAAAGCATTCGCTCAAGATAAATTATTCTCCTAATGGCTTTGATGATGGATTAAAATAGATAAATTATGGGTAGAAGACCATTAAAAATAACACCAATTTCAGTTATATCTTTTCATATATTGTACACTTTCTATTTTTTCAAATAGTGAAAGCAGTGTATATATATTTGTTATGAGGGTTAAGATTATATCATACTGTGAAAAATTTGTGTTTAGTGTTGTAGTTAACCTCTTAGCTTATATATATATATGTATTATCGTGCAAGAGTTTCTACATATGCACACATCCAAGGTGCATTATTAAAAAGTAGGTGAAGAGATGCATTGATGACCCCAACATAGTTGCCATCATTGAAACCCTCCATCTTCACTATTCGTACCCTCCATTATAGATTAATCAATAATTAGATTATTATAATTGTTAGTAGGGAAAAGGGGCATTAGAAAAAAGCAATAATAGATAGTGTGTATGATGGTTGCTTTAAAAGTTAAGGTAGTAATTTAATGTAGTTATCATTAACATTTACAAGAAGAAAAAGATGAGCACTCAAAATATTTTAGGTTTGAAGGTGAATATGATATTACAATGGATGAAGATATTATAAATGGTGGAGTTATTTTGGAGGAGATAATGGTTAGACTAGAGACAAATTGTTTCAAGATTTTGTTTTATTTCAAATAATATTTTTGTCTCTTCATCTTCTTCCTCATAAAAAAGATTGATTAAGAGGCTATAATTGTTCTCTAAGCTCACTACTTCTCACCTCTATTGCACATGCATGTAGTAATCCCTATGAAACTCAATTGTCATCGATATGGCTTTTGGATACCATACCCTTTTGATACTACTCTCAACTATTTTTTTTTCTACATTTAGAGATATAATTCAAAAATAATAAATATACAAATTTATTTTGAAAAGAAAACATTGTAAAATATGTGCTTAATAATAATGATGAAGTGGTGCTTGATTAAGTGTCAATTAGATAGTAGAATGTATGATGTTTATGATTAGGTAAGCACGGTTTTGAAAGAGCCTAGAACCTTGTACATTAAGAAGGATAGAGAATAAATTATAGTAGGACAACATGGGACAACCAAAAGAAACTGCAACAAGATAACAAAGGAAAAAGCCTTACAAAATCATACAAAAACCCACCAAAAGTCAAGGTGCTTTAAATGATTGTTCTAAATATATTTGGTGAACCTTAGTACCATGATCCTTCTCCCCCAAACTCCTTTTCTTGTGGTAAGGAGAATCCATAGAAACATCAATACATTCCTCATGCAACCTTGCAGCTTAAGGAAAGGTAAAATTATCAATAGGAGATTTTCCGCTATTATCCACAATATTCTCCTCCATGCACGAAGAAGAAGAAGAATACACAATAATAGAAGGCATTTTATTATTTTTTCTCTATAAAAAATGGGAATCCTTACTTCTCACACAAGTAGTAGTAGTAGTAGCATGAGACACCTTACCATAAGATTTACATACAATGAGAGAGATTACAGATTCAAATTGTTGAATTTAATGACCATATTTAAAAGATAAGGTAAGAAAGGTGGAAATAACCTTGTTCTTGTCCAAAAAACATGCAAAATCTGGCATACAACAAATAATTCATGGATTAGGTGATAGAATCAATAAAACAAAATTGCCCAACCAAATTGGCAATGGTCATAAAAATATTTTTGTTCCAATATTTCAATTTAAACCCTAGCAAGAGAACCTAGACATGAATCTTGAAGTCATTTATTGGGTTGAAACCAACAGACCATTTTAAAAGATAAAGGTCATTCAAACACAAAAACCAAGGGCCCTCATAAGAATCCTTGAGCAGTCCTGTTACACCTTATTGTGATATTAACTATTTACGGTTACTTTGTTTAGTTAAAATTATTTAATACATGATTACATTTTGAATATATTTATCATGATTGGAAAATCTAATGAATGAAGGTGCAATCATTATGATACTTTGAAGATGAAAATAAATGATGCATATGTATGTATTGATAACAACTAACTACCATTGTAATGTGCTAAGTTGGATGCAGGAAATGATCACTACCTCCGAAAGGGAGGAAGTGTATCACTACCTTTGAAAGGGAGGAAGTGTATCACTCAATAGAATAATTTGGTTTGGTAATCTTTAATGCGTGCCTAATTGAGCTATCACACACTCACATCCTAGTTGGTCAAGTTGAGTCAAGTTATTTGGGAGTAAGTAACCTTCTATCAGAGTTGGTGATGTTTTGTAATGTTTTGGTTGATTTGGGATGTGTGATTGATTCTTTATGATAGATTAAGTCTTCGTGTGATAATATCTATATATTAATCGATGAGTATATATGTTTAATGTAAATATATAAATAAAAGTATGTAGGAGTATTAAATTAATAACATATATATACATGTATGTGTGTGTGTGTGTGTGTGTGTGTGTTATTAATTTGATTAAAAATACATTTGATTAATTGAGCTATCACACACACATAAGAGTTAGAAACCTATTTTATTAGGTAAGAGGTAAACTATGAAAAAACATATTTTTAACTTCTAGTAAAATTAGGAGTGATTCATTAGTAGAATAAAATGGGACTTTATATGTGTCAGTTTTATAGTTATTTTGGAATCCACATATTCTTGTGATTAGGCTTAGTCAATGCTATAAACTAAGTAGTGGCATCAGAAGGGAGAAAGGTAGCAGATTTGAGAGAATATTTGTAGCATTAAGTCTCTCAAATTCTTGTATAAATAGAGTAGCTTCTATATCTTGTGAGAACTCACACATTCATTCATCATTTTCTCATTATTTTATCATTCTCCATTTTTCATATTCACAAGAGAGAGATTGTTCAAGGTTGTAGAAAGGAAGTAATGTTACATTATTTTGTTGAGAGCTTGTGGAAGGTTAAGGTTGAGGATAAGTTGATTCTAAGAGGGTGAAGCAACTATGGATTAAGCTTCAAAAGCAGTATCTTTGTTGGAGCTATAATTCCAGGCATCATGATTCTATCTATTCTTTATATATTGAAATCATATTTGAATGCAAGTGCTTGAAGAAAGATATTATAATGATTTTGTTGATTGGTACTTTGGTTTTCTTGTTTGAATGAGCATGCATGATTTTTGGTAGAGTCTTGTACAATGAAGCTCTTTTGTTTTGGGAAAACATATATTATTCCATGTCATAAATTGTGTACTTATTTTGAATAGAAATAGGTGTGGGTATGGTTAACTTGGTTGTTCCTAGGATTGGGATAATCTGTGGATGGGGTAATGAATTATGTTATAATTGAAAAGAGTATGAATGGTCAATATACAAAATTGATCTAAGAAGTGGGTAAACATATTACTCTCACTCAAAGTACTAGGTGATGAATTATTTTGCCAAACTAGTGTAGGTTGCCATTGTATACACTATCGATTCATTATGATCTAGGTTTACATAATAGGATAGGAATGTCATACATGTAGGTTGTAGCCAATGTATGATACCTATAGATATGTAGAACACAACACTATGCTCATGAGTTTATTATTATTAGGTCACCAAACCAATCTCTTCATCAAAGGGTTGGGACTCTTTGAGTTGGAAGAGACACATGGGACTATTAAGTCTTGGTTGGGTGGACAAGCACTTGAGTGATTCTCTTCCTCATGTAGTTGGTGGCTAGAAATTTGAGGATGTATGCTAGCAAGGACATCTGGACCATTCATATTTCTTCTGTAAGCTCATGGAAGCTATGAAGAATCTCTATGATATTTGAAAATTCAAAAATGGAATATATGGAATATAAACGAGAAACAAATAATATTTTTCCATACCAACCAACCCAACTAACCTTCCTCCACCAACATCCAACACAGGGAAAATATGGGTGCCACCACACAATAGACAAAGAACTTGGAAGAGGGAGAGCCCTACCTAGTAGTGGCCTTGAAATAATTACTAGCATTATAATCACCAACATGATGGCTTGGATCACTTATTTCCTATAGCATTGTCCCCTCTCTGGACCCAACCAACGTGAGACCCATAGAAGATGGTAGGGGATTCATAAGAAAGCCCCCATAGAAACCATAAGTAGTAAAGGGGACAAAATCATCTAGACCTATAGTAAATTTAGGGACATAACCAACACCCTTAAGTATTCTTTGAAATAAGGCATCCAATAAAATCTCATCCTTGCTCAAACTCTTTAGGCTAGAGAACATCCCCAACCATAGCTTCCTCATTTGTAACAAAGGACTTGCTAGAGTCTTTCTCCTCTAAGTAGTGAGAAAAAAAATGAGATTCCAAGAGAATTTTAATAAGAAACTCATCATCTCAATAGAAGAATCTTTCCTAATATTGTCTTCATCCTCAAAGAAACTATTTTGTACCCTTATACTTGAAGAATCGCCTCTATTTCTACCTAGGGTATTTTCCTCTATCACTAAAGCTCCTTTCATGCCAACATCCCCAAACACATCTTCAATCTCTATCCATCTTATACTATTACTACTTCTATGGTGAGATTAAAATAGATTATTTTATTCCCCATCCAACTTTGCATTTATAAAATCATTCTCATCACCTTCATTATCCCCTGACCCTTCTTCATTGTCGATGGCAATGAAGGAAGCATCGAATCCATATTTGCATGAGGCTTTCTAAGTCATATCCTTCTTCACCCCCATCATGCTCCAAAATGTATGATTTTATTCTCCTAAAAGAGGCCAAATTTTTTAGCAAATCAAGGTTACTTTTTCTTCCAAGGGTGGTTGAGTTGGGTTTTGTACTAGTTGAAGCTAAGGATGTATTTTTGAAGCTAAGGATTGATATTTTTCTATAATAGAAGGATAATTAGAGCATAAACCATAACTTCTAGTGCCAACTAGATACTTGTGGACATACATTGCATTCAATCCGTCTTCTCTTGTTGGATTTTTAACTTTTATGGCCTAAATGAAACAATAAAAAAGGAACACCTATGGTCATTACCTAATTAATTTCTCAAACCCTTGAAAGATGGATTGGTAATTTGGGGGGATGATTTCAATTCCATTGTAGATCACAAAGAAAAAAATAGGGGGCATAATTTTTCTACCTTCACAAGTTATGGAAGGCTTCAAAACCTTCATCAATTCAATTTTTTTTGTTTAACTATGTTCCAAAGAATGGGAAGTTCACATAGACCACTAAAGAAAAAATTCCCACCTCATTGTATAAGGACTAGATAGTTTCCTTCTTTCCAACAACTAGCTTTCCAATTCTCTAAAGTTAGCAACTACTATACTCTCTCTTTTTGGTTCTTATTGTTTCTATATCTATATGGAATTTGTAGAAAACAAAGCTCCACACAAATATCCTTTCAAATTTGAGTGAATGTGGTTTACCTAGAAAAAAATGTTAGCAGCAACAATGGAGGAAATCTGAGGGGGGAGGGTGAATCAATTTTCATTAGATCTACAAACTTAACCAAAAAAATAGATCTAATAAACTGCAACAATAACAAAGATAAGAAAATTGATAGCACAACAAAACATGAAGATTTTGACGTGGAAAACTCGGTTAAGGGAAAAACCATGCTGAGAACCTACCCATAATAAGATGATACTATGAAGTAGTATGTGAAAATATTACAATGGGGAATGCACATGCATTCAAGCACACTGCCAAAAGCTCATTGCTCAGAAGATAATGACCCAGAAGGCTACAACCCTTAGGGAAGTCTCACTAACATACAACAAGATCCAGACTACAATCTAGAAGGAATGAACTTAAAGAATAGCATCTCCAAATGCCTAATTACAGTTCCAGTTAAGCACAATTCTCTACTCTACAACACCAATCTCTCCTCAATCACAACACCGAAAGATGAAACCTTGTTCACACATAGGCCACTCTCTAATAATGTAGACACAACCTTGATACCTAAATTACATCACAATATCACCTATTTATACAATGCATCAACCTTGACAACAAGGTCAGCTAAACCCTCAACTCACAATTACAAAATTACATCACACGATACAAAGATTAACCACCAGACCAATATAATGACATGGACCTAATTCAAACTCCCAAACATGCAACACCACTGAAAATCTCGTCAAGATCAAATGCAACACACTACACCACCAAGAAAACCGCATAACACAAAGAACATTACTAGTTCAAAAAAATCACCAATAAATCTCACAATGATCAATGTGGATCATCAAAAAAAAAAGGAGAAAATTAGGAAACACCAACAAGCACATTAGAATCATCAGAAATAGCTCCACCAACACCACTTATCTAATCTTCATCTATTAATGTCTGAAACTCAAGAATACCAAACAACAACAACTGTCACGAAGAAAGATAACCTGCGGAGTGCCAAATCATGAACTATATGAAATGGAGATACACAAGACCATCCCAAACAATATCCCAAAATCTCAACACAAGATCTGATCACACTAGAAAATACCAGAGGAAATACTGAACTTTGCAAAGCACTGATCAGAAAAACAAACTGCAAAACTGGATCATATGATATGATCAATTAAGATCTCAGATCACCAAAACCAATATAGAAGAATATAGTGATACTATAAATACTCCATACACCAAACCATAATCCCAATGAACCAATTTGCAATCACCGAAGCAAGAATGTGTTGACATCAATGACAACAATATATTCTAGCAGCAGTAATGTCCAACAATCTCCCCCTTTGGCATTCATGGAAACATATGAATGTGAAAAACAATCAATGCAAAGAAAGGAAACATCTCCAAAAGACTCCCCCTAAGATCAAGCAGATAAAATAGTTTTTCCACATGCTTCTCTCCCCCTTTGACAACAATGCCAAAAATATCAAAACAAAAAACCAAACTCTCCCTCATAGATAAGAAAATCATGATTCTCACCCCCTAACTACTCTACCAGAGGAACATCACCAACTCATCAATCCAAGTAGAAAGATAAGGCTTTGAGATCCACCAAATTCATGCAAATCAATGCATCTAGTTCTCATTAGCAGGGGTGGATACCCCTAACTTATCTCTCAAATAGACAAATGTATCTATAGGAAAAGGCTTAGTGAAAATATCAATAATTTGTTCCTTTGTAGACACATATTCCAACTTCACTTCCTCTTCAATGACTTTTTTTCTCAAGTAATGATATTTAATTGACACATGTTTAGTCTTTGAATGTTGCACTAGCAACAATATAATTATCACAATATATGACAGTAGACTCATCATAGATAACTTTGATATCCTTCAATATTTTCTTCATCCAAACTACCCGAGTGCAACTACCAACAACAACAATAGATAAGGATACTAAATCTTGTTTCTTACTAGCCCATGAAACCATTTTCTTGCCCAAAAAGAAAGCACCACCAGAGGTACTCTTTTAGTCATCAACATCACTAGCCCAATAAACTTCACTGTAAGTACATAGCATGAAATCATCATTCTTCTGATACCACAAACCATTATCGACAGTTCCCTTCAAGTATCTGAATATTCTCTTCACAATAGTGACATGACTCTCTTTTGGATCAACTTGATATATAGCAGTCATGCACACATCATACATAATGTTCTATCTAGTCTGAGTAAGATATAGCAATCCACCAACCATAGACATGTACAAATTATGATTAGCTTTCAAAGATCCATCATTCTCAGACAATTTGCAACCCGAAACCATAGGAGTTCCAACTGGTTTGGAGTCATCTAATCCAAAATTCTTCAGAAATTCCTTCACATATTTAGTTTGAGATATAAAAATACCTTTTCCAGTCTGTGAAATCTACAAACCTAAGAAAAATTTCTTCTCACCTATCATAGACATCTCAAATTCTTTCTGCATATCACCAACAAACTTCATGCTCAAGTCATCGTCACCTCCAAAGATAATATCATCAACAAAGACTTCAACAATCAACATGTTATCATTCTCAATATTAAAGTAGATTACTATCAACAGCCCCTTTATTAAATACCAATTTCAACAAATACTTATCCAGTCTAGCATACCAGGCTCTAGGGGCTTGTTTCAGTCCATAAATAGCTTTCTTTAGTTTAGATACCATGCCTCCATCATCAGATAATGAAAATCCATTAGGTTTCTCAATGTAGACTTCTTCCTCAAGATCACCATTCAAAAAGGCAGATTTGACAACCATCTGATACACTTTCAAATCTTTATAAGCAACATATGCAAGAAACAATCTAACAACTTCAAGTCTAGCCACCGAAGCAAAAGTCTCCTCATAATCAATTCCCTTTTTTTTTGTGAATATCCTTTGCATACCTAAGTTGATTTATTCCTAACAAATTCATTGACTTCATTCACTTTATTCATGAATACTCATTTAGTACCAATAACATTCTTATCCTTAGGTCTAAGAACAAGCTCCCATGTGTTATTATTTTCAATTTGATCTAACTCTTTTTCCATAGCTCTCATCCAATTTTCATATTTTCAAGCCTCAACAACATCTTTAGTTTCAACTTAAGAAATCAAACATACCTCTTCAATAGCCTGATAACCCAATGATGAACGGATAGTACCAAACTGGTACTAAGAGGGGGGGTGAATCATTATAGACAAAAACACACTCTTAAACCGGTTTGTCAGCAGACATTGCACATTGACAGACAAACAGTAACACCGGTCCTAAAATAGAGTACAACCGGCAAAACCCAGAATAACTGAGACAAGCATAAACCAGTTGACACTTATATTCTCATACAATCTAACACTTCATTTACATTTCCCCCTTATGCATGAAAAGGTAATCTACCATTAAAGATATGCATATAAGCAACTAGATCAACATGATTCACCACTTGATAGAAAACAACAAGGCATCACATGAAGAAGACATCACACATGACACACATATTTTTCACGTGGAAACCCAACTGGGAAAAACCACGGTGGGGATGAATATCCACAAGCTTGTTTTTGAACTCTTTAGAAGTCCGCTTTGTTAGGAGCCTTGTCCAGTTAAAGACTGATACAATAGGTTCTGTTAGGAACCGATCCTGTTAGGGATCACCTGGTTAAGGGATGGCTAGAATACCCGGTTAAGGGTTAAAACTTGTTAAAGGTTACCTTGTTAGAGGATTTCAAGAACTCAATGGTTTTGAGTCACCCTATTAAAGGATTTACAGCAAGCCGGTTAAGGCTACCCTGTTAAGGGATTTTCCAACTGTTGAGGTGGTTAGAGATCAACAGGTATTACAATGATTTGGTAACAACACTCAATGCCAATACAGATCCGCTTAAGCTCTTCTTCACCTTCTGCACTTACACTCTGCAGGTATCACTTCTCTCCTCTGGTCTGGCAAGAATCATGTATCTCTTCTCTTGGATACACACATATAACTTTTGCCAACAACCTCAGAAAGAGACACAACATCGACCTTATAGGAAAATAGATAGGTCGATATCATAAACCCTAAACCCTAAACCTGTTAGGTTAAGGAATTCAAACAGTTCAATCCTGATGGTTGAGCACACTACATTAAATGCAACAGTTCTTGATCCAATCTCAAGACATTCTCCATCATCCATTTTCCACCGATTTCATGGCGGCTGATAACCCATCACACATTATCATCGTTTACAGACTTTGCACATTCCCGAGGTAGATAGGAACAATCTCCTTCATGCAAGATCCTTCACGCGCACAAGGCTTACGTGGCAACATGATCTGTTCTTTTTTACCATGCTAACTCATCACACAAAGTCACCGGTTGAGCCACACAGGCTTGAAGCACTTCAATCGGAAACCCTGAAGTTGACACTACCAACCAGTAGTCATACAATGCTTCCATGTGGCAGTTCCCATAACCATATGTCGGTTCACCTTGAACAAACACACCACTTCACTTTGGCACAAATTTCGGTTCACAGTGTTATACCGGTTCTCACATATGTCAGTTCTCACCTCTTTAGCATATTGACATCAATGACAACACACAATGTCATTATGTCCTCATACCAGTTAACATAATGCCAATAATCTCCCCCTTTGGCATTGATGGCAATATACAAAGATATCTCTCTGCTTCACATCTTCTCCCCCAATTTCTGCAGATATCTTCTCCGCTTCACATCTTCTCCCCCTTTGACAACAATGCCAAAGTGGAGGCACAAGCTTCCCTATTCCATTATGTTGCTCCCCCTGAGGAGTAGCATCCTTCAACACATCAATCCTAAAGAAAAATTTGACTATGCAATACCTGACTGATGTGGAGCATATACCTTTAGTTTACCTCATGAAGGGGTAACACCTCTAATTCACCTCTTAAGTACATAAATGTAGCCTTTGGGAGAGGCTTGGTGAATATGTCTACTAACTGCTCCTGACTGGAAACATGTTCCAATGCAATCTCTTTGTTTTAAACCTTTTCCCTCAAAAAATGATACTTAAGCTCAAAGTGCTTGGTTCTAGAATGTAAAACTGGATTCTTGGAGATGTTAATTGCACTAGTATTGTCACAAAATATACATACCAGTTCAGATACAGGAACTTTGAAGCCATTTAATACATGCTTCATCCAAATTGTCTGAGTGCAGTTCATGAAAGCTGCAACATACTCTGCTTCCGCTGTAGACTGAGAGATACAACTCTACTTCTTAGTCATCCATGAGACTAGTCTACCACCGAGAAAGAATGCACCACTGGTTGTGCTTTTCTGGTCATCTATATTGCTTGCCCAATCAGCATCTGTGTATACTTTCAAGTTGAAATCCTTGCTATATGGATAACACAATCCATAGTCAACAGTTCCCTTCAGATACCTAAGAATCCGCTTGACTGCAACCAAGTGGGATTCTCTTGGGCTTTTTTGGAATCTTGCAATAATGCCAACTGCATGTGTAACATCCGGTTTGCTATGCACTACATAATGCAACTTACCAATCATTGATTTGTATTCCTTCTCATCAACCAATGCTGAGTCATCTTCTTTGGATAGTTTACAACCGGTCACCATCAGAGTACCAACCGGTTTGCTATCTTCTATGCCAAAGGTCTTCAATGCCTCTTTGACATACTTGGACTGAGTGATAAAGATTCCATCTTTCATCTGTTGGATCTGCAGTCCATTAAAGAATTTAATCTCCCCTATGAGTGACATTTCAAACTCTTTCTTCATCTCATCTGCAAACTCATGACTCATCTTGTCATCTCCACCAAAGATAATGTCATCAACAAATACCTAACAGATCAGGATCTGATCTCCTTCAGACTTCAAGTAGATATTGCTATCTTCACTTGTTCTCTCAAATCCAATCTTCACAAGATGGGAATGTAGACGTTCATACCATGCTCTAGGTGCCTGCTTTAGACCATATAAGGCTTTATGTAGCCTACATACCATGTCACTGTCTTCAGATAGGGAAAACCCATCTGGTTGCTCAATATACACCTCCTCTTCAAGTACACCATTTAGGAATGCAGATTTCACATCCATTTGATATACTTTGAAACCTTTAAAAGCTGCATATGCAAGAAGCATACGAACTCCTTCCAATCTGGCTACAAGAGCAAAGGTTTCTCCATAGTCTTCTCCTTCTTCTTGAGCATATCCTTTGCACACCAATCTGGCTACAGGAGCAAAAGTTTCTCCATAGTCTTCTCCTTCTTCTTGAGCATATCCTTTCCACACCAATCTGGCTTTGTTCCTAATCATTGTGCCATCCTCATTCAGCTTATTTTTGAAAACCCATTTGGTACCAATGACATTTCTATGCTTCGGTCTGGGTACCAAAGACCATGTACCATTTTTCTCTATCTGGTCAAGTTCCTCTTCCATTGCCTTGATCCAGTCTTCATCTTTATGTGCCTCTTTGAATGATTTAGGCTTAGATTCAAAGATCATACATGAGTTTTCTTTGACCTTTCTTCTTGTAAGGATTCATGCATCCTTACCTCCTATGATCTGCTTAGGATCATGATTCAGTTTGACATACCGAGGAATGGTCTTGATGGATTCCTCTTGCTTTTCTTCTTCATCCTCATCTCTATCAGTATCAGCATCTACATCTGCCGATGTAGGAACACTATTATTGGTACTTGGTTGATTGACAACCGGTTCCCAGAAGGTTGCAACCGATTCATTTACTACTTGCTCACTATTGATTTCCTCCGTTTTCCCAGAGGTTTCATCAACTCTTACATTGATGCTTTCAATAATTCTCTGAGTCCTATTGTTGAAACACTTGAGAGCTTTTCTCTTGGTGGAATATCCTAGGAATATTCCCTCATCACATTTCGCATCAAATTTTCTCTAGTGTTCACTCCTCTTGATGTAACATTTGCTACCAAACACTCTAAAGTACCTAACCATAGGTGTCTTTCTATTCTAATACTCATAAGGAGTTTTATCCTTACCTTTCTTGATGAGTACCCGGTTCATTGTGTAGACAGCAGTGCTCACCACTTCTCTCCAAAAGGTGTGAGCTACCTTTCCTTGAATCAACATGGTTCTAGCTGCTTCAATCACAATCTAGTTATTCCTCTCTGCTAAGACATTCTGCTATGCAGTCCAGGGGCAAATAGTTGTCTCTTGATGCCATGTTCTTCACAGTACTTGTTGAGTTCACCAAAAGTGAATTCCCATCCTTGATCAGTTCAAGAATGTGACCCACATCATTCTTGAACAGTCATCAGTGAGAATCATGAAGTACCTATCACCCTACACACTTCTAGTATTTATAGGAACACATAAATCAATATGCACAAGATCAAGCAGGTTGTCAGCAGTGAGGAAGACATTTTCCCCAATTGACACTCTCTGCACAAGGTGTTATCCGGTTTGCTTAGCACCGACAACCCTCTAACTGCCTTGATCTTACTAGCCTTCACAATGTTATCAAAGTTTACATGGCAGAGTCTCCTATGCCATATCCAGCTATCATCAAATTTAGCCATAAGACATGTACTTATATTTGCATTCAGCTGAAATAGGTTACCTTTGGTCTGCATGTCGGTGGCCACCAATTCACCATTCTTTCCTTTGATTTTTCACACTCCATTCTTGAATTCTAGAGTGAGACCACTATCATTCAGCTGGGCAACACTCAGAAGGTTGTGTCTGAGACCATCAACCCAATACACATTGTCAGCACTATTCTTTCCATTCAGAGAGATGGACCCTTTGCCTTTGACCATGCATGGTGCATCATTGCCAAAGTGAACCACACCACCATCATACTCTTCCAAGGATAGAAACTTGCTCCGATCACCAGTCATATGGTAAGAACAACCACTATCAATGATCCACTCATTGGAATTATCAAACCGGGAGACAAGAGCCTTCTTGTCTGACACATCTTCCTTGACAGCAAGAAACACAAAATCTTCATTTTCTTCATCCTCTAATTCCTCATCTGTGACACCTTCATCAACCACCACAAAATAGTTTCTCTGGTTTCCTCCTTTGAATTTCTTGAACCTTTCCAGTTTGTCCTTGTTGTCGCCATTAGGACAGTTTACAGCAATATGTCCTATTCGGTTACAAGAAAAGCATTTGAAAGGTAGCTTACCTCTATATTTGTCAGTTCCTTTAGGAATTTTCCTGGCAAGGAGAGCTTCAAATGCCATCAGAATCTCCTCATCATCCATTTCTGTTCTCTATCTTGGTTCACCACTAGTGCTAGCTTCTTTTCCTTTTCTGGATGGTACAACAGAAGCTTTAAAAGTTGATTCAGTCTTTTGAACACTTCCATCAAAACTATTCAGCTCATAGGTTGTCAACTTTGCAATGATGGAGTCTAGGGATACCTTATTCTTGTATATTGATCTCAGCTCCTGAATAGCACCAACCCTTATTGCATAGACCAGCAATAGGGATCTCAGGACTTTTCTTACCATAGTGGAATCTTCCATTTTACCACCTGCACTCTGTATACCACCAACAATGGTTTTGACTCTTATTCCATACTATTGAATGGTCTCACCTTCAACCATCTGCATATCTTCAAACTTCCCTCTAAGGCTTTCTTCCTTAGCCTATTTTACATGCTCATCACCACCATAGATATTTTCAAGAGTACCCCATACTTCTTTAGGATTTACCTTATCTTGGACATCAATAAACTCAATGTCAGATAAACTACTAATTAGGGCTTCCATGACTTGCCCATTCTCCTTCATCTCTCTCTTTTGGTCATCGGTGAGAGTACCAGTAGGGGCAACATAGGCATTCTCAACATAGCTCCAATGTTGAGCACCCATGCTTCTGATGTATATCTTCATTCTATCTTTCCATATAATAAAATTTTCCCTGTTAAACTTTGGACCTTCCCTCTTCATCATTAGATTGGGATCTTTACCTCAAGTGGTTAAGCTTATAACACAGAGGACTTGGAGGACACTCTGATACCAATTGATAGCTCAATGATGAACAGATAGTACCAAACCGACACTGAGCGGGGGGGGGGGTGAATCAGTGTAGACAAAAACACACTCTTAAACCAGTTTGTCAATAGACACTGCACATTGACAAACAAACAGTAACATCGATCCTAAAACAAAGTACAACTGGCAAAACCCAGAATAACTAAGACTAGCATAAACCGGTTGACACTTATATTCTCATACAATCTAACACTTCATTTCCATTTCCCCCTTATGCATGAAAAGGTAATCTACCATTAAAGATATGCATATAAGCAACTAGATCAACATGATTCACCACTTGACAGAAAACAACAAAGCATCACATGAAGAAGACATCACACATGACACACATATTTTTCACGTGGAAACCCAACTGGGAAAAACCATGGTGGGGATGAATACCCACAAGCTTGTTTTTGAACTCTTTAGAAGTCTGCTCTGTTAGGAGCCTTGTCCGGTTAAAGACTGATACAATAGGTTCTATTAGGAACCGATCCTGTTAGGGATCACCTAGTTAAGGGTTAAACCCTGTTAAAGGCTACCTTGTTAGAGGATTTCAAGAACTCAATGGTTTTGAGTCACCCTGTTAAAGGATTTACAACAAGTTGGTTAAGGCTACCCTGTTAAGGGATTTTCCAACTGTTGAGTTGGTTAGAGATCAACAGGTATTACAATGATTTGGTAACAGCACTCAGTGCCAATGTAGATCCGCTTAAGCTCCTCTTCACCTTCTGTACTTACACTCTGTAGGTATCACTTCTCTCCTCTGGTTTGGCAAGAATCACATATCCCTTCTCTTGGATACACACACACAACTTTTGCCAACAACCTCAGAAAGAGACACAACATCAACCTTATAGGAAACCAGATAGGTTGGTATCATAAACCCTAAACCCTAAATGTGTTAGGTTAAGGAATTCAAACGGTTCAACCCTGACCGTTGAGCACGCTGCATTAAATGCAACAATTCTTGATCCAATCTCAAGACATTCTCCATCGACCATTTTCCACCGATTTCATGGTAGTTGATAACCCATCACACGTTGTCACCGTTTATAGACTTCGCACATTCCCAAGGTAGATAGGAACAATCTCCTTCATGCAAGATCCTTCACGCACACAAGGCTTATGTGGCAACACGATCTATTCTTTGTTACCATGCTAACTTATCACACAAAGTCACTGGTTGAGCCACACAGGCTTGAAGCACTTCAACCAGAAACCTTCTTCTAGTCATCACACCTTTACTTTTATCACCAATAATTTGATTTTTAAAATGATTCAATCTTACATACCTCAAAGTATTTTGATTGTTTTGATTTTCAGGTTCTTGCACCTCTCCATCGGCAACAACAACATCTGGATTAAATATCTCTACTAAATCATTCTGCTTTGATTCTTCAGTCTAAATAGGATTTAGAACAATGTGTTGACCATCATCATATCCAAAAGCTCTAATCTCTTTTCCAAGGTTCTCATCCACCTTCACATTTGCACTTTCCACTATCTTTCTCAGTCTCTTATTGTAGCACCAGTAGGCTTTTCTCTTTATTGAATATCCTAAGAAAATTCCTTCATCACTTCTTGCATCAAACTTTTCTATGTCATCATCTCTCTTGATATAACATTTTCTACCAAATACTTTGAAATATCTCATAGTAGGAATATGACCAAACCATAGCTCATAAGGAGTCTTACTGGTATCACCTTTAATATGAACTCTGTTGAATGTGTAAACATCAGTGCTAATAGCTTCTCTCTAATAGATCTTTGGAACATTCCTTTCAATCAACATAGTCCTTGCAACATCCAAAACAGTCTTGCTATTTCTTTCAACAACTTCATTCTACTGAGGGGTTCTAGGAGTAGATAATTGTCTTCTAATCCCATGCTTCTCACATAATGAATCAAACTCACTAGAACAAAATTCTCCACCTCTGTCAAATCTCAGACATTTCACATTCAATCCTGACTCAGTCTCAACCTTTTATTTGAATATCTTGAATTTGTCTAATGCTTCAGATTTATGTTGGCAAATGCACACTCCAATGAGACATTGTAGGTGATTGAAGGTATTGTCATTGATGGCAACCTTACAATCATGTGATACCGGCAGGAAAGCATAGGCACCGGCACCAACAGACTCTACACCAGCATACAGATCACCGACACCAAAAAAAAAGAGAAGAAGATTACCGGCACCATGGCCGACAGGAATTTTGTGTAAATGTATTTTGTAATTAATTGTAAAATCCTTTGTAAGCTGACATGGCGGATTGTAATATGACTTATATATGTATGAGATCATTGTAGATCATTTAGTGTACAAAGTATGAAAAGAATATAGCAAACCTAATATGAGAACTATTAGGATAAGGGTTTATGTATATTGTAGAGCTTAAACCGGTACTGAATCTGGCATAGAAGATGCCAATCTAAAGCAGTACAAGACATTGGACTTGTATAATCCAATTTTGTAAGTCAGTGTGACTTCTTTTGTAACTGAGCAATGAGCTCTAGGCACTTGGCCTTCCTGCATGTGCGGGCCCCTATTGTAAGCAGTAATATTCCCTTATTGGCTAGTAAGCGAATATTGTGGGTCACAAATCCCACCGAGGTTTTTCTCACACCGAGTTTCCTTGTTAAAATATTGTGTTATGGTGTGTCTCTTATGTTGTGGTTGCTATTCTTATTTACTACATTATTTTTGGTTTACCGATACACAATTTTAATATGCTTTTCATGTTATAATTCAAGAAAATTATCTAACCGGTCAGATATTGATTCACCCCCCCCCTCTCAGTATCTTTGGGAATCCTAACAATTTCTCCTTAGAAAGGACAACCCACATCATCCTGGAATAATCATCAATTAGCAACATAAAATATCTTTCACCCTACACACTTCTAACATTTGTAGGTCCACATAGGTCAATATGCACAAGATCTAGCAATCCATCAGATGTATACTAATTTCTCTTGAAATAAATTCTTGTTTGCTTACCCAATTGACATTCTTTACATATCAGATTAGGAGGCTTAACAATCTTAGGCACATCTCTAACAACTTGAATAGAACTGATCTTAATCATTGAATCAAAATTAACATGACACATTATCCTATGCCACAACCAACTTCCATCAATCTAAGCAATCAAATAACTTTTCTCACCAACATTCAAATGAAAAATATTACCTTTAGTATTAGTTCTAGATATAATCTCTATACCACAGGCATTTAGGATTTTGCATTTACCATTCTTAAATTGCAAATCATAATCTTTTTCAACCATATATCCAACACTCAAAAGATTGTGCTTCAAACCTTCAAAATATAAGACATAATCAGTATTATGCTTACCATCAAAGGAAATAGAACCTCTACCACAGATCACATAGGCTTTGTCATCTCCATATCTTACTATTCCACCATAGTGATATGATGTGAATAGCCAGTATCAATTATCCATTCATCTCTTTCCTCAACTTTAGCAGCTAAAGTTTTCTCCTCAACAGTGTAGCTAATGGAATCAATAGGTATCGATCCATCTTCCTTAATGGCAAGAAACACAATGTCATCTCCTTATGATTCTTCATTTGTAACACATTCATCTACAACATAATATCAGTTCTTTTGATTCCTATGGTTCTGATTAGACTTGTAAGGCTTATCATGCTTCTCATTCTTCTCATATCTATCATACCTATCATACTAATAAAAATTTATCATACTTGTCATATTTAGCCATTCTCTCTGGGCATCTAGAAGCAAAATGCCCCATCTTATTACAAGAGAAACATTTCAAAGGCAATTTTCCATCATATTTACTAGCTCCCTTAGGAAATCTTTGGGCAATCAATGCTTGAAGCTCATCTAGTTCTCTTTCTTGCTCTTACATTTATCTCCTTTCTCTTTCATATTTGGATATTCTACATTCTTCAAGATCATACTTCTGCTTTCCAGATACATATGCTCTAAATATTGTTTCAAACTTTCCATGCAATTCACCAAATTCGCTCAGCTCAAAAGTAGCAATCTTTCCAACCAACATGTCTCTTGTTACTGTAGTCACACTTTAGATCTCATCAATAGCAACTACCTTATGTTTATAAGCAGGAGGCAAAGATCTCAACACCTTAGCACCAATTTCATCTTCTTCAAGTGTTCCACCGACACATTTGATACCTAGGACAAGATCATTCACCTTATCCATAAAGGTGTTTATGTTGTCATCTTCTCCCATCTTCAGCATCTCATTTTTTCCTTTCAAACTCTACAACTTAACAACTATCACTTGTTTATCTCCTTTATACAAGGTCTCAAGTTTCTCCCAGATCTCATGTGCGGTCTGAAGTCCCATTACATTTGTCATCTCTGAATTAATTAGGACACTCAACAATGCTTCCTTCACTTTATTATTATGTTTAGCTTCCTTGATCTCATTAGTAGTAACCGGTCCATTCAGAGGAGCAGAATAGGCATTTTTTGTGATCTTCCAGTAATCTTCTCCAAGACATCTCAGGTGCACTTCCATCAATTCTCAGACTCTCCTTCTTAAAGATAACACCTCCAGTTCCAGTTGTCCTCTTGGATCTCCTCACGTGGTTAAGCCTCTTTTGGAAGATCTAGTTTTGATACCAATTGTTAGCAGCAACAATGAAGGAAAACTGAGAGGGGGGTGAATCAATTTTCATCAGAACTATAAGCTTAACCACAAAATAGATTTGATAAACTACAACAATAAAAAAGATAAGAAAATTGATAGCACAACATACAACACCAAGATTTTGACGTGGAAAGACCAATTAAGGGAGAAACCACGGTGGGAACCTACCCACAATAAGATGATACTCTATAGTAGTATGTGAAAATATTATAATGGGGAAAGCACATGCATTCAGGCACACTACCTAGACCTCACTGCTCAAAAGATAATTAATTGGAAGGCTACAACCCTCAGGAAAATCTTATTGATTTACAATAAGATTCAAACTACAATTCAAAAGGAATGAACTAAAAGAATAGCATCTCCAAATGCCTAATTACAGTTTTGGTTAAGCACAATTGTTTTCTATGCAACACCAATCTCTCCTCAATCAGAACGCCGAAACATGAAACCTTGTTCACACATACACCACTCTTTGATATTGCAAACACAACCTTGATACCTAAATTACATGACAATATCACCTATTTATACAATTCATCAACCTTGACAACAAGGTCGACTAAACCCTCAACTCACAATTACAAAATTACATCACACGATACAAAGATCAACCACCAAACCAATATAATGATATACATGACATAACATGGACCTAATTCAAACTCCCAAACATGTAACACCACCAAAAATATCGCTAAGATCAACCACAACATGCTACACCACCAGGAAAAAAACATAACATGAAGAACATTACCAGTTCAACAAAATCACCAATAACTCACACAATGATCAATGCAGATCATAAAAACAAATAGGAGACAATTAGGAAACACTAGCAAGGATGTTAGAATCATCAAAAACAACTGCACCAACACCACTTATCAAATCTTCATTTGTCAACATCTGAAACTCAAGAATACTAAACAACAATAACTGTCACGAAGAAAGATAACCCACAGAGCACCAAATCATGAACCATATGAATGAAGATACACAAGACCATCCCAAACAATATCCTGAAATATCAATAGATGATATTATCACACTGGAATATAATGAAGGAAATACTGAACTCTACAAAGCACTGACTAGAAAAACAAATTGCAAAATTGGATCATATGATATGATCAATTAAGCTCCCAGATCACCAAAACCAATACAGAAGAATATAGTGATACTATAAATAATCCATACACCAAACCATAATCCCAATGAGCCAATATGCAATCATCAGAGTAGGAATATATTGACATCAATGACAACAACATATTCTAGTAGCAGCAATGTCCAACAAAAATATTCCACCTTCTTCAACAATGGTGGACCAATATCCCCTTCTAACTTGGCTCAAGAATCTTTCAATCACCAATCAATTAAAATGAGTAAAAGAAAAATCAATAAATGGAATAAAGAACACTTTCCAAGAAAAAAGTTTGATTGGAATAACAACTATTTAACTTGAGCAAGCTCATAATAAAATTCAGAATGAGAATTTAGTCTTTTGAATAAGATAGAATTGTTAAAGAAACTCAAATAAAATTTATCTTAGAGAAGAAAACTATTGGTGCATAAAAAATCTATAGTTATGGTCAAATGAGGGTGATAGGAATACAAAGCTATTACATGTTTTAGAAAAATCTAGAATTGATCAAAATATCATTTCAAGCATATACTACTCTCAAGTAACCCTTATATTTGACCTTAATGATATAAATAAAGAATTTCAAAAAAAAATCTTTCTACTTCAATTGTCAATCAAAGTCCTTTCAAGTTGTTGGATAACATCCTCCACTAGTCTCTAGTGAAAAGAACAAATTAATAATGGTAATATTTTATGTGGGGGAAATTAAATTAATAGTATTTTCCATGAATAATTATAAGTGGCCTAAACATGAAAGCTTGATTACCCTTTTCTTCCATAAATTCTAGGATTTTGTGGGGAGATATTTGGCTCTCCTTTGAGGAGGCTTGAAATAAAAACAAAATTTTGAAGGAAATGAATATAGTTTTTTTTTTTTTTTTATCTTTGATCCCCCAAAAAGACGATACCTCTTGTTTTGAAGGCTTTAGTGCTATGTACATGTTTCATTATTGTTCTACATGTTATTGTTGATTCTAACTTTGGTGGATGTTCTAGCATGTGCAATTTGTTGGAATCAACTTAGGAAGACATCTTGCAATGTGTTTGGGTCCCCTTTATCTCTTGGAGTGGAATGTATCATGTAGTTTTGGTCTGGGTGGCTAACTTTTTGTAATTCATGCTTATGTTGTTTGTGGTCAACCTTGTTGAGGGTTTCAATGTATAACCTTGTATAAATGGATGTACATATATATGAATTGAGGTATGAAATGTGTGTGTATTGTTGTGAATTGGATATGAATGATTTGCAAGCAACAAAAGTGCAAATTTTAGTTTGTGATGAGCTTTGTGGAACATATCTTCAACTAAATAGTATGTTGAAACAATGAATGAAGTCAGTGATGTTTGCCATGATTTTTTTTGCTTGACATGGTGGTTTAAGGATAATTTCATGATCAAGAGATGTTTTTCATTACAGTTCATTATTCCATGTACTTGTCGAAAGACAATGATTTCTTTCATAGTTTGTGTAGTTCCTTGTATCTTTCCCTAAGATTGTGTGTATGTATTGCAAGTCCTTTGTATCTTTCCCTAAGGTTGTGTGCCTTAGTCTTGCCAGTCCTATCATGTGTAGTGAGCTCCTTGGCCTTGATCCTAAAACATTTTGTAATGGTGGAAAATTAGGATTGAGATTAAATTATGATAATAAAACCACTTAATTACCTATTAACCATTACATTAAAGAGGAGAGGAATCTAATAGATCTAGCCTTGCAAGACCAAGATTTGATCAGATTCTAAGATCCTTGAATAGGGAATTTATCTTCCTCTAAATCGAATTGAATTCAATTGTTGCAGATTAGAGCAAAATAGGTGATTATGAGAGTATTCTGGCAGAAACAGTGTTACAAATGTTGTATGAAGCCACCAACCTGTAATTGGGAAAAAAAATATGTTTCGGATCTATTCCCAAATGTTCGGTCTGATTTTTTTAGAACACGTAGTATCAATTCATCATGGTCCTCCAAATTTCTCGTCGTTGAAAGTTAAACATGTTCTCCTTTGTGAATTTTGTTGATCCTCTCTAATGCGGGTCTGTAAATGTTTCCTGCACACAAAAAGAAGGGTAAATTATCAGGAATAGGGGTTTGCCTAAATCAAACCTCAGTTTAGGAATTATGCTTGAATGAAATAATGCAAATACTGAAATAAATATTGAGTATATATACCTCATATCTTTAATTATTGATGGTGATGTTTTTCTCTTTGAATGTAAGCACAAATGTTGAATGAAATGCAATGAACATGATAAAACCCTCATCACACACACATGATAGCATAATATTGATGCAATTTTGCTCCACAATGGTGGAACAATGAATATGCAACCTTGAAGATATCTCAAAATGGTTGATAATGCTTCGTGGATGCATGAATAATAGGTCAATAAAATGTCTTTATATAGGTGCTTCTAGGTAAATTACCGATTATGCTGACCTCCAACGGTCATGTATACCCATGGCATTTTAGGGTGCCATGGTCTATACTAGGATGTACCACGACCTATTCCCACTACAAAAGGGACCCAAATAAGGTGCTAGGGAGGTGGGTACCACTTTGTGGGACCCACAATAGGTTACACATGACATCAAAGTTGGATAATTAGCACAAATCAAACCTAGAGATGGGATGAGGATATATCACACTAAAATGGAAGCATAAACACGAGGTGTAAATTGGATCTGTGACAAATTATAATACTTCATTTAGCTCCCACTTTAATGGGAGTATGAACCTATGTAAATATTCACACTAAAGTAGATGAAATATGAAAGAGAGGAGCAATTAGGAGCACGATCACAAGGAGATAAGACATCACTAATTTGGAGGAACTAAGCCCCCAATCTTAGGATCTTAACTCACACTAATGCATGCGAGGGAACACAAAACAAGAGAAAGGCAAACAAAAAACAAACAAAGGAAAAAGGAAAAAGAAACACAACACAAAATATTAGAAAAAACAAAACAAGATCTCAAATCAACTAGTTGAAGAGACCTCGACAATCAAAATGTCTCAACCATTTATATCATTCTTGGAATTTCATCACAAGAACACAAGTGATCACTTAAAAAGAGTAAGAGTACACATCAAACCATTAGTGAATGTTCCAAAAAACTAAGAAGGGGGGTGAATCAGTTGTAAATTAAAATATATATTACTTTTCTACATAAATAGATCCGGCAATTTAAACTTTAGATTACTTAACCATGAATAGTTAATAACATGAAAGAACACACACATGAAACACCAAATATGACATGGAAAACCCAAGAAGGTAAAATCTACGGAGAATGTTAGTTCTTATAATAAAAACACCTATTAGGGTGACATTGGTTAAAGTTATTTTTACAAGATGACTCACTGCAAGTGGGCTCACTACCTAGCTAGAACTACCATAAAATGAAGGAGGGCTCATTGCCTAGAGGAAGAAACAAAGAATCCATCACAAAGACATAACTATCACTCTAATACAATGCCAAAAGAAACCTTAGGCTCACTGCCATTGGTATCAAACAACATCAACAAACAACCACACTAATCAACCACTTCATATCACCAAAGATAGATCTTCCTTTTACAATCAACTTCATTCTACAAATCCTTCTGTATATATATTTTATTACAATCATTCTTTATATACACTAATTTTGAAGATATATTTTTCAAGTTGACCATGGAGATAATAGATCATTATTCAAAAAATAGGTCTTCACTAATCATTCATGCAATGGAAAGGAATGAAAAGTGGACCACACCATAATGCAACAACACATTATCCAAATGCCACAATCACCAGACTAAGAAGATAGAGCATTTGGGGTTAACTGGATCAGGTAAGAACAAATCCAAAGCACAATAACATGTGCCAAATCAGAATAACAAAGATACATTCTTTAAAAGCATAAATCTAGAAACACAACAAGAGAACCGAAGATGTAGAGAAATACACAACTCTGCAAACTCTATCAGACAAACATCATCAACACAACATAGACTTCCAAAGGACACTTTTCAGACCACCAAAACATGAGAGAATAATCTCAAGATGGTATCCAACAACATGATAACATATCATGAATATATCTACAATAAGTCAAAACATGAGAAAAAGACAAACACTAAGGCATAATTAGTATATTGACATCAATGACAACTATACTGAAACATCAATTAACTTCACATTTTCAACAATCTCCCCCATCATCATTGATGGAAGCATTCATCAATGACAAACAATTTCTCCAATAGCATGTTCAACAAAACTTCTCAAAAACACTTCTCCCCCTTAGGAAGAAAAACTATATACTTCCAAACTTCTTTGAACTTATGCACAAACTTCTCAAACTTCTCAACCTTCTCCCCCTTTGTCATCAAGGACAAAGGTAAATAGAATCATATCTCAGAAACCACACTGCTCCCCCTAAGAGAAATTCCCAAATATTAGCACAAACATAAATATGCATGAATTATCCTCAACTAATGCACTGTCAAATGCACTTGGTTAAAACTAGGAAGGGGAATAACCCCTAACAAATGTTGGAGATACTTAAAAGTATCTTTACACAATGATTTATAAAGATATCTGCAACTTTCTTTGTGGTAGGTACATATTCAAGTTTCACTTGATTTTCCAATACTTTTTCTCTTAAGAAATGGTACCAAATAGAAATATGCTTTGTTCTAGAATGCAAAAATGGGTTCTCAGAAATATTGATTGCACTTGTATTATCACACATTATTGAGATAGGTTCATCGAACAATATGCCAATATTATTCAATGTTTGTTTCATCCAAAGTACCTGAGTGCAACATGAAGCAATTGTAATGTATTCAACTTTTGCAATCAATAAAGATACAGAATCTTGCATCTTACTTAGTCATGCTACTAACTGGGAGCTAAGGAAAAATGGTCCACCACTTGTACTTTTCTTCTCATCAACACTTCCTGCACAATCTACATTAGTATAAGCTTTTAGAGTAAAGCCTAATCCTTTGGGATACCATAGTCCAAAATATTTTATTCCTTTCAAGTATTTGAATATCCTCTTTACTGCAACAACATGTGACTCTTTTGATTCCTACTGAAATTTGGCTGCAAGACAAATAACATATACATGATATTTGGTCTTGTAGTAGTCAAATATAATAATCATCCAATCATTTATCTATACTTTGTTGGCATTTTGCATAGAGATTGCATTAATGATATGTTGTCATTGATGTCAATTAAACTGGTAATGGTATTCATGTTATTGTTGATATTATTGTTTTTGATATTGGCTAGTAATCGGTATGAAAAGCTTTGTGGAAGATGTTGTAAACCAGTATGTAAAGTTTGTAAGTTGAACCGGTAAACTGGTATAAAGGGTTAAACCTTTCTATGCAATGTAACCGGTAAACCCTATCAGTTGTTAAACCCTAACCGATCAAGTTTGTTGGCTTATTATCTGATAAGCGGTAATTATGGAGACACGTGTGATCATTGTATGAGGATAAGTTCAAATTGTTTTGGTGCATTTTTTTTTGTCTACGGAAGGAGCAAAAAGGATTTCATCTAATGCACAACGCGTGATGAGTTACAAAGTCCAATGAAGTGGCGATCATGAAGCGGTTAGAATTTTCTTGAAGAATGTGAAGAGATTGTCATGATTTATAATGGTCAATATTGTACCGACTTGTTTGTAATCTCGATGATGAGAATTAGGTTTTTGTTGTGTTACCAACCTAATTGATTTGTATTTAAGGTCAATGAAGTTGTTTGTAAAGGTTGTTGGCAAGATTGATAGAAACCTGTTGAGTGTGTAGTTGCCTAACTAGTGAATGAATCTGCACTTTGAGTGAAGGCAGATTGAAGCTTAGAAGGTTTCGATCAAGCAAATGTAGTGCTACTCAGACAGATCAAGAAAACCTGTTGTTTTCTAACAATTACAACAGTAGTGAAATCCCTTAACCGGGTAAGCTCTAACAAGCTTGGTTACTCATCAAATCCTCTAACAAGGTGGTCCATTAGCTTGGATTCTTAGATCCTCTAGTGAGGTTACTCCTAGCAAGGTATTGTGCTTTTCATCAAGGCATATTTGTAAATCCCTTAATTGGGTGATTCCTAACGAGAATTAGTTCTTAAGAGGACATTGCAAATCTTTAATAGGCTTGGCTCCTAACAGGGCGAACTTCAGAAGAGTTAAGATAGCTATCCTTGTGAGTCTCATCTCACCATGGTTTTTACCTATTTGGGTTATCCACGTATACAAATTTGTGTCAAGTGGTGAATGCTTTTGTGGTTATGATCTTATTTGTTGATTTGGTTAACTTTTGATAAGGCATGTTAAGTAGAAGCATTGAAAGATGAATATGTTGAGTTATGATTAAGCATTGTTGATGTTTACAAGATTGAAGTTGTGAACTGTTAAGTTGTCATAACAATTAAACTGTTTGATGTCAATTATTCTTATGAATATTGATCTTGACTGACATATGTTTACTTTGTGTGACTATGTTTGAAATTGGGAACTTTGTATCAATTTTTCAATATATTGATTCATCCCCCCCCCTCTCAGGTATTCTATCTGATACTTATTCTTTCATCATACCATCAATTGGTATCAGAGCGTCTCAGGTCCTCTTAATCTAAAAAGCCTAACAACTTGAGGAAAAGATCTTGTAGATCATGATGAAGAAAGAAGGTTCCAAGTTCAACAAAGATAACTATAGAATATGGAGTGACAGAATGAAGATTTACATTAAGAGTCTTGGTAGTCAGTATTGGGATCATATAGGAACTAAGTATATTACACCTACTGGAATCCTGACTGGTGATCAAAAGAAAGAACAACAAGAAAATCACCAAGCATTAGAGGCCATTCTCAATTCTATGTCTAATGCTGAATATGTAGATGTTCATGGTCTTGAAATTGCACATGAAGTGTGGAAAAAACTTGAAGAGATTTATAGCAGTGATGAACATGTTAAGATTGTAGAAGAGGAGAGTTTAAGAGGAAAGTTTGATGACATGAGAATGTCTGAAGGTGAGAATATCCAATAGTATGGTCAAAGGATTGAAGAGATAGTTGGTGAGATAAAGAGTGTAGGAGGGAAAGTGGAAGATGCCACAATAATCAGCAAGGTACTGAAAACCCTGCTACTGGTCTATGCTATCTGAGTTGCAGCTATTCAAGAGCTCAAATCCATTGACAAGACAAAGGTAACTCTTGACTCTATTATTGGAAAACTTACTGCTTTTGAACTAAATGGATATGATGGTAGTGTACAGAAATCAAAATCTGCATTCAAAGCTTCTGTCTCTAACTCATTTGTGAGAAGAAGTAGAGATACCGGCCATAACTATGAATCTAGATCCAGCAGAGATGCTAAAGATGAAGACAACTTAGTGGAACTTGAAGCATTGTTGGCAAAATGACTCCCTAGAGGCACTGGTAAATTAGAGGTAAGCTACCTTTAAATTTTTTTGCATGCAACAAGATTGGTCATATAGCAGCTAATTGCCCTAATGGTAAAAATGAATACAAGAGAGACAAATTTAAGAAGTATAAGGGTAAAGGCAAGAGAGATTGTCTTGTAGCTATTGACAGTGGTATTACTGATGAAGAATCTGATGATGATGCTAGTGAAGATATTGTGTTAGTAGCTATTAAGGAAGAATTATCAGATCAGAAGGCACTAGTATCCAAAATGGATAACTCTTATGATTGGATCATTGATAGTGGTTGTTCACATCATATGATCGATGATCAGAGAAAATTTATTTCCTTGAAGGAATTTGATGGCGGTGTTGTCAGATTTGGCAATGACTCACCCTGTATGGTTAAAGGTAAGGGAATTATTTCTCTTAATGGGAAGAGAAGTGCTAATGATGTCTATTGGGTTGAAGGCCTAAAGCACAATCTTTTAAGTGTGGCATGACTTAATGACAGAGGGTACCCAGTGGAGTTTAGAAATGGAATGTGCAAAATCTTTGACAACAAAGGTGAATTGATTGCAACTGGGAAACAGACCAGAGGTAATATATTTCATCTCAATCTTAAAGTTAGAAACTGTTTGATTGAAAAAATATATGATAGCTAGCTTTGGCATAGGATATTTTGTCATATAAATTTTGACAATATTGTTAAAGTAAGAAAGTCTAAGACAGTAAGAGTTTTGCCTCAGCTAGACAAACCGATTAATGCTCTTTGTAAAGAATGTCAGCTAGGAAAGATGACTTCTTCAACTTTTAAGAGCAAGTCCTTCTCAATAGAGAAGTTGATAGATTTGGTTCATACATATCTGTGTGGACCAATAAGAACAAGAAGCATTCAAGGTGACAGATACTTCATGATCTTCACTGATGATTGTTCAAGGATGATGTGGGTCACATTCTTAAAGGATAAGAATAAAGCTTTTGGTAAATTCAAGGCATTTAGAGCCTTCACTAAGAAAGAGAGTGGCAAAAAGATAAAATTTCTAAGAATAAATCAAGGCAGTGAATTCAATTCTATGGAGTTCACTAAGTATTGTGATGATAATGGTATCAAGTGGCAGCTTTCTGCACCAAGGACACCACAGCAGAATGGTATAGCAGAGAGAAACAACAGGTTAGTGGTTGAAGCTGCTAGGACTATGTTGATACAAGGAGGTGTAGCAAAACCATTTTGGAAAGAAGCTGTAAGTATAGTTGTCTGCACAATGAACCAAGTTCTGGTGAAAAGAGGTAAAGACAAGACCCCATATGAATATTGGTATGGTAGATCACCTGATGTTATCTATTTTAAGATATTTGGAAGCAAATGTTTTATTAAAAGAGGTGATTGCATAAGAAAGTTTGAAGCTAAGAGTGATGAAGGCATATTTCTTGGCTATTCCACCAAGAGTAAGGCCTATAAATTCTTCAACAATCAGACATAGAAAATTGTTGAGAGTGTTGATGTTCATGTAGATGAATGTCCTGAAGCTTCAGAAGGAACCAATTCTGAGAAGAAGGATGAAGATCCTTGCATTTTACTTTTGGAACCTAAAACTGTTAAATCTGAAATCGGTAAAGCAAATCCTGATGCACTTGTTCAGCTGGAACAAATAAATTCAGAGGAAGATGATAATGAGGAAGCTGAACTTGAAGAGAATGATCATGTTATTCCTAGGTATGTGAGACAGAATCACAATCCTAAATAGATAATTGGAGATAAGGATGTTGGTGTACTAACTAGAAGGAGAATAATAGAGAACTCTTGCATGATCTCCACCTTTGAACCTAGAAGTGTTATGGAGGCATTTAGTGATGATCATTGGGTGAAAGCTATGGAGGAGGAGTTGGATCAAATTGATAAAAACAACACTTGGACCCTGGTACCCCGACCGGTAAACAAGAATGTTATAGGTACTAAATGGGTGTTCAGAAACAAGTTAAATGAAGATGGTGTTGTAATTCACAACAAGGCAAGATTAGTATGGAAAGGTTATGCGCAAGAAGAAGGAGAGGATTATGGAGAAACTTTTGCACCAGTAGCAAGACTGGAAGGTGTCATAACTTTTCTTGCATTTGCAGCTCATAAGAAGTTCAAGGTATACCAGATGGATGTCAAGTCTACGTTTTTGAATGGGATACTAGAAGAAGAGGTTTATATAGAGCAACCTGATGGTTATGCATTGACAGAAAAGGAAGACATGGTATGCAAATTACATAAATCTTTGTATGGATTAAAGCAAGCACCTAGAGCATGGTATGAATGGCTTCATACTCATCTGATGAAGGTAGGCTTTGCTAGAACCAGTGATGACAACAACATTTATCTCAAATCTGAAGGAGATGAAATACTAGTTAGTAAAGTATTTGTTGATGACATTATATTTGGAGGTAATGATGACATGAGTAATTGTTTTGCAGATGAAATGAAGAATAAATTTGAGATGTCATTAGTAGGGGAAATAAAAAATTTCATAGGCTTATAGATACAGCAGATGAAGAATGGTATTTTTATTACTCAATCCAAGTATGTGAAAGAGGTTTTGAAGACTTTCGGTATGAGTGACTATAAACCAGATGGAACCCCAATGGTTACAGGTTGTAAACTGTCCAAGGAAGATGCATCTAAGTATTTAGATGAAAAAGAATACAAGTCAATGATTAACAAATTACACTATGTTGTTCACAGTCGACCGAATATTTCCCATGCAGTTGGTATTGCTGCTAGATTTCTAAAGAATCCAAAGGAGGCACATCTGATGGCAACCAAAAGAATTTTTAGATATCTAAAAGGTATTGTTGACTATGGGTTATGGTATCCATATGGTGGAAATTTTGATTTGAAAGCATACACAAATGTTGATTGGGTAGGAAATATTGATGACCAGAAGAGTACTACCGGTGGAGAATTATTTCTAGGAGGAAGGCTAGTTTCATGGAGTAGCAAAAAGCAGAGTTGTACTTCACAATCTATTGCTAAAGCTGAGTATGTAGCAGCTTATATGAATTGTACACAAGCTATGTGGATGAGGCACATTTTGGAAGGTTTGAAGATGGAAATGTCAGAACCAATAAATATTTTGTGTGATAATACAAGTGCAATAAACATTTCTAAGAATCTTGTTTTGCACGCAAGGACTAAGCACATTGAATTGAAAATCACTTCTTGAGGGAAAAAGTTCAAAGTAAAGATGTTATCTTGGAGCATGTTTCTACCAAGGAGTAGCTTGCAGATATCTTTACCAAACCTCTACCTAAGACCACTTTCGAGTATCTTAGAAGTCAATTGGGGGTTGTCCCTCTTCATGAAGTTAGTTGAGCATGATGTTGATTGCATTAGTCCCTAAACCACTTGCATAATTTTACATGGATTGATGAAGAAGTGGATGTATTCCATAGGGGGAGCATCAAGTTGCAGAATGATGTTGATGGACAGTGAGAGAAGAATTATATTTTCTTTTTACTTTCACTTTGGCATTGTTGTCAAAGGGGGAGAAGAATTGTGTGTCTGATTAGGTGAACCAACGGCATGCTGAAGACAAACAACAACAAGGTGAATACTTGGTAATGTAAATCAGGACTCCTATTCACCAATCTCTGCAGCAATCAGAGGCATTGATATTTGTATTGCCATCAATGCCAAAGGGGGATATTGTTGGTGTATCCGGGAAAATTGGGTGGATAGAACTAAAAATGTGAAAAATGGAGTTCTAGGGAGACTTGTCCACACACCCATAGGACTTCTTGGTGCAAGCTATGGAGTCATGAAGTATGGCTCAGCTTCCCAAGGTTGGTTCCATGGTTCTCTATCTCACAAGGTCCCTCAAACCAATGTTTTTGCTCTTAGATCACTGAGCAAAATGGTTTAGGGATGACAAATGCAAGATCGAGGGATGCTTTGATAGATTTTAGAATGAAATGCATCCTAAGCTATGCATGGTCTTAAAATGCAATAAACTAGATTATAAGATGACAAGGTTAGTATAAATACTATCCTAACATGATATATTAGTCTATGATTGAGCTAAATTATAAAGAAAGTATTCTAAACATGCATATTTAGACTAATTCCTAGTTAAAAGAGAGGCTAAATGATGAGCATAAATGATATATGAAAGCTTGAATGTATTTGAATATAAGTATGATGCTAAAGACTTGGTTCTTGAAATGGAGGAATGAGAGCTCTATTTATAGCAAAAACAGGGCAATGGATGGTCAGGATTGAAAGAGTTAATCAAGGGCTAACTTTGAAAGTTGGGGATCCATGTTTGTAATTGGCACTAATGAAATGGTGACAAATGTCAACATAGGGTGGGTTGAGAAAAGGGGTTGGAGGCATTAAATGCCTGAGAAGACCTCATGGTTATCATAGGGGGTAAGGGTTAAGCTTAAGTTAGGGTTACCCATTAGATTGAGTTTTAATCAAAGGATAAAATCTTGTGCAAATGATTAAGGGATAACCATGGTCAAAGCAATGAATGCTTGATGAGACCCTTGGGTTACATGGAGGTTGAGTTAGAAGAAATTCTTTAATCATGCTAGAGGGTTGAGTTAACCATTAATGGTTTGGGAGACTTGGAAAGTTAAGTGGTTGAAGACTTTAAAGGTTTTCAAAGACTTTGAAGATTTGAGAAGTGACCTCCCCTTGCTTAGGGATGTTGCAAACTTTAGTAGATGGGTTAGGCTAATTAGAAGTGTTTAGAAGAGTCTAGAAGGAGGTTAGGAATAAGATTTAGGAGGCAAGTGGGAGATGTAGGATTTTGCAAGTGGATGGAGGGATAATAGGATTTGATTGAAATAAAATGAATCTACTTCAATTTGGTTGCAATTTGGGGAAATTAAATAAATTTGATTTATTCAATTTAGGATAACTATTTAATTAAATTTGAATTTAATTAAAAGTGGATAGAAGGGACTTAATTGAATAAAATGATTTATTCATTAAATGGTAAAAAGAAGTCTAGTGAATTTAATTTAAATAAATTGAGTAATTTACTTAATTTAAATACAAGAATGTGGGTGATTCAAATAAATTAGATTAAATTAAATAGAGAAATGAACATAAAATATTCATTTAGGAATATGGTCATTTTTAAACGTCTACATTTTACCCCTCTTTGAAGTGACGTGTGTGCACATGTTAATTCAAAGAAAATGATGTGTCGTTGTGATTTATGATCAAATAAAATTTTTATGTCCTTTTTAGATATGCCATGCTCGAGTTTTGGTAATTGATGTAGATAATGCCCCCTCGGGAGATGAATCAAAAAAAATTTTTAGAAAATTTGTTTTAGATTTGATAATTGTTTTACATTGTAAAATTTTGACTAGGTGGAATGTGTAAATTGATTCATCTCCCAATAATTGACGCGCTTGAGGGTATGAGGGAGACCGCGAGAAAATTACATGCCCATTTCCCTAACCCTAATTTCATTTTTCTCCTATAAAAGGGGAAAAGTGCTTTGATTTGATTCATTTGTGCATTGTTGACTTTTTAGAAAGAGATTTTGGAGAGAAGTCAAAATGCCCATTCCTTATTCCAGGCATCGTTTTGAGCGCATTCAGAGGTATCGGAGGCCTGCCACATACGGACCACAGTAAGTCAACCTTTTTGACCCCTTCTTGACTTTTTATTTTGTCATTTTTGGTCAATTTTTTATTTTGGAAATTCAGTTTCAACGTTTTAGCACATAGGGGTCTTAGGTTAGCACATACAAAAAATGTTGTAGCGCATGGGGGTTTAAATTTTGGGTGTGTCCAAAATTTTAGGGTAGCGGATCTGTTTTCTAGGTTAGCACCTTGGGTTCCTAGGTTAGCGCATGGTCTTGGATTAGCGCATTAGGGACACAGTGTAGTGCAAAAAGTGAAAAGGTTAGCGTGTCGGGTTAACCTAGCGCATAGGCTGCATAGAGGCTCGCATGGGTAGGGGGAAGTAGTGCATAGGTTAGACCTAGCGCATAGGATAGGTTAGATGGCACATGCAGAAAAAAGGGTAGCGTGTAGAGTTAGTGTAGCGCATAGGGTGGATAGGATAGTGGGTGAAGAAAATAGTTTAGCGCATGGATGTGTTTTAGCACATTAGGAAAAATTTTGTGAGATAGGGTGATTTTGTGAATGAGAAAAATTGATAGGATAAGGCGAGTTTTGTTAGGATAGGTGTAATTTGTTTGTTGTTGTGTCTGTTGTCATGGTGTTTGTTAGTTTGTCCAATATGAGTGTTGATATAACTTGTTTTGATTTGCGATATTTCAAGTTATGCATAGATATTAATGTAAAATTGATATGAATTTGTGGAGCTTGAGTTGTGTTACAAGCTGATATGGATTGGAAGCTTGAGTTGTTTTGCAAGCTGATGTGATGTGGAAACTTGAATTGTGTTACAAGTTCGATATGATTTTTGAAAACTTGAGTTGTGTTACAAGTTGATATGGATTGGAAATTATGTAGAACTTGATTAGATTTTCAAAGTGTTCAAGTTTTTGTGATTTTGATTTTTGATATCTATGTTTTGATGAGGAAACTGATATTGGACTTGTTTGCTATTTGACAGGAGCGATTGGGAGTGGTTCAGTCGCGCGAGCGGTTTCCTAGACCTTGGACATTGATACCACGATTGGCACAGGCTGACCTTGACATTATTAAGAGATGCAGCCTGACTTCCCTATTGGATATGCCCTGATTCACTGTGAACCGGGGTCTGCTTACAGTGCTCATAGAGAGGTGGCACAGCGATACGAACACCTTTCACTTTGCCACCGGGGAGATGACAGTTACTTCAGAGGACTGTTACAGGATCCTGCGCATACCAATAGTAGGTTCACTACTCCCTTATGAGCAGTCGGAGGAGGGCGGGACAGAGGCACTTCATCGTATATTCCAGGATGAGACAGTTTGTGGATATGAGATCCCCTGGCAGGATTTCTTGGACTTGGATTATGTACCTCTTCCATCAATACTGGCAGGGTTTATAGGTGGTTTTCTATGTCCTGACCACAGGTCAAAGGGACTATCTGTGGGATGGGGGCTGGTACTAGAGGATATGGTGACATAGGGCTGTAGGTTTGCGTGGGGATCCGCTATGCTAGCCCATCTGTATAGAGATATGCATGAGGTGGTATACCTGGGTTATGGTAGTTTGTTAGCTGGCGTGACGCTCCTATAGGTATGGTGCTGGGAGCACATTCTCACAGCTAGGCCATTAGCGGACAGAGATAGGCCCGTTAGACGTGCCTATGCATATGGTTACAGGGGTCTAATTGTCCAGCGAAAGTTGGGAAAACTGGAGCATTGGAGGAGGGTTTTGGACAACATTTATACGGTCGTTTGGTGACCGTATACAAGTTGCCAAGTATGGGCGAAGGATGGGTTGGAGATGCCCTATGTTTTTATGACTCAATACCTAATAGGGAGGACGTTGTTTGTGATTGAGAGATTCATGCTCACTAGAGTTTTGTGGCAGTATGGTCGGTAGCAAGGTATACCACAGGGGACCTACTTGTATGCGCATCGGAGGTAAGACATACTAGATTGGGGTCTGACTATTGACAGTGCAACGATTGTAGAGGAGTTTGTTAGCTTAGCGGGCCAAATATGGGATTATGCCCTAGAGATTTTGGATGCTGGGATGACAGATGAGTTTGCCAGATTGTTCGCAGCGTGGGCGATGGCGAGGCTATCAGATCCAGAGGAGATGCGGCCTACGTTTGATGATGATGAGGATGAGGGAGGTGGAGATGATGAGGATGATGGAGATGGTGAAGGAGGACGAAGAGGGAGAGGAGATCGAGGGAGGAGAGGAGACAGAGGGAGGAGAGGAGATAGAGGGTTGGAGAGAGCAGTTAGATGAGCTATGATGGATAAAGAGAGAGGAGGGTTGACCATCGGAGTAGGTGGTGAGGGGATGGTGGGGGAGGTGATAGCTATAGTGGGAGGGACTAATGAGGTGACACGACTAGTTTAGAGGAGGAGGAATGATGTGCTACCACCTCCAGCACCGAGGACAGGCAGAGGGAGAGGGGATACCTCTTCATAGGTACCCCTACGGGTCCAGATCCCTACTCATGTGGAGTACGCATAGATTAGGACCCTACAGATGACGGTATAGCAACTGCAGGCACAACTACTGATGCATCAGTGGTAGATTTCTCAGCTAACCACTGAGCGAGACACGGAGATAGAGCAGCGGGGTCGAGCAGAGGAGCTTGCAGCGAGTGTGCAGAGAGTAGCAGCAGGTGGTCTGATGAGAGACACCTTGAGAGAGATTTTTTTGAGAGCTCAGGAGTTAGAGTACTACCATCATCATTACGAGGTTGCGGTACCTAGGGATCACCGAGTACAGAGCTTTACATAGTTGAGATCTAGTCAATCTCGAGAGATCGCGTCACAGTCAGAGAGCCGAGGTGTTATAGGGCCATTGAGACATGATCCTCTTGGAGATCCAAGGGCAGGGACTTCTGTAGCGAGACCGTCTCTGTCAGGAGATAGTCATACTTGAGAGATGTTGTCTCCGTTGTATTTTGATCATTGTATTTGTATTTGACAGAGACATGACATATGTTGTATTGTGATCATTTTTGGATATATATATATATATATAGACGACACCATTTTCCTTGATCTTCATGTGTGTTATGGATTCATGCTTTCTATATGTTGTTTGTTTATTCTATGATGATGTAATGCTTTGATAGATGTAAATGCATGATGAATATGTGCTATGATGCTTGACTTATGAGATGTATCTTGAAAATGAGATGTATGATAATGATGTGCAACTAATGATATGCAACTATTTGTAAAATGATATGCAACTATGTTTTTGGAGCATCCTCATTCTGCATTTGTCATCCTGATATAACCATATGTTATTTGCTTTCAAGATAAGTATCATCATTGAGCATTGATTTGTTTGGGATATGTTGAAAATTTATACAAGCATAATGGTATAATTGAACCATAATGACCTGAGAAAAATTTACATGGTTTTTGATTTTACAAGATAGCACAAGCGTCAAGGTATAATTGAACCAGGACGACCAGAGTGCGGATTGCGTATAAACAGACAAGATTAAACCATTTGTATGCATAAAGTAGAATCATGTCTTCAGTGATATTTGATGTATCACGTCTCGAGACAAGTATTTACACAATACAAATGATCACCTCCTCGACAAAAGACTAAGAAAAATATTGGAGTTTCCCCATGATCTCTAGCTTTGAAGCATTTAGTGAGAAAATGAAGAGAATCTAATCATTGAAAAAGTTCAAATACAAAAATAGTCAAGCCTTTATGTGAGAATGCAACATTTAGTACTTCAGAAAATCACCCATCTTAGCATGTTTGTGATTCTTGTTTTAGTGATCCAATGTTGTGCTCTATGATGGAGTGAAGTTTTGGTCACTGGATGTGATGTTTTTGAGTTTTGCAAATAGTTTTGATGTCTTGAACATGTTGCAAGTGTTGACGATTTATTGCCCCTCGCTGAGTGTGCCTCTTGATGTGGATACGTGCAGTGATTACCAAGCCATGGTGGAATGTGGTAAAAGGATATATGGATAGACCAGGATAGTGACTATGCTAAGTATGTCCTGAATGGATATTTACTAAGTGTCGGGAGATGGCTGATAGTACTTTACTACAAGTTTATAGATATAGATGAAGGAGCTATTCTTTCACAATAGCGCCTGTGACCAGGTTTTCACCAGTTACTTTTATCGTACCCTTTTTCTTTTTTTTTTGTGCATTTGGACTACTCAAGTGTAGTATTTCTTCAAATGAATGTTAATAGTTGGTTCTTCGAGCACATCTCCTTTTGAGGTTGTGAGCTAATAGGCACCTGATCCATAGACTGAGATGATGACATAGGGACCCAACCAGTTAGGTTCAAACTTCTCTTTCTTTTCTTGATCTTGCTAATTTCTTGGATTTTCTTTGAGGACTAGATCACCAACTTTGAAGTTGCGAGGGATGACCTTGTGATTGTAGCTCCTGCACATGCATTGCTGATATGCTTTGAGATGAGTGTAAGCATGTTGACGTCTTTCATCTAATAGTTCCAATTCTTGCAGTCAGTTGACGCGATACTCTTCATCTGGGATTAAGCCTTTTAGAGAGACTCTAAGAGATGGAATTTCTACCTCCACTGGTAAAATAGCTTTGGATCCATAGACCAATGAGAAAGGTGTTGCTCCTATAGGTGTACGGATGCCGGTTCTATATGCCCAAAGCACTGGGTTGAGTTGGATATGCCAATCTTTGCCTGCATCATTTACTATTTTCTTGAGAATCTTCAGTATGGTTTTGTTGGATGCTTCTGCTTGACCATTCCCCTATGGGTAGTATGGTGTAGAGAACCGATGTTGTATTTTGAATTGTTCACATAGTTCTCAGACATCTTGGTTTTTGAATGGGTGTCCATTATCGGTGATGATGGAACTTGGAATACCATATCTGTAGATCATATAGTTTAGGATAAAAGACGTAATTTGCTTTCCAATTACTGTGGTCATTGGGACTGCTTATATCCACTTGGTAAAGTATTCTATTGTAGTTATAATGAACTTGTGTCCATTTGAAGATGAAGGATGAATTTTGCTAACCAAGTCTAACCCCCACTGACAGAAGGGCCAGGATGTTGTAAATGGCTGTAGTTCCTATGTTGGTGCATGTATCAGATTGCCATGGATCTAGCATTTAGGACACTTCTTGGCGAAGTGGTAAGAATCTTTCTCCATTGTAGGTGAGTAGTATCCCATCGTTAGAAGCTGTTTAGCAAGAGTAGTCCCACTTGAATGTGTTCCACAAATACCTTCATGAAGCTCATGTAAAGCAAAATCAGAATCATTACGATCCAGGAAATGAAGAAGAGTACCATCTAGACCTTGATGGTACAAAGTATTAGCAGTAAGGGTATATCGGGTAGCTTGTCGGATAAAATTACATTTTTGGTTACAAGATAGGTCAATGGGTAAGATATTGTTCTTTAGGTAATCATATATCAGTCCATATAAAGGAGAATCTGATCCAGTTAAGGCGTAGACAACATGGGATTCAAAGTGGTCATAGGCTGGGGAGAATAGTTGCTCTACCAGGAACTTGTAATGACTCTGTTGCTCTGGAATTTGTAGTAATGAAGCGATAGTAGTCATGGCATCGGCTTCTTTGTTGTTCAACCTTGATATCTGCTCGAAGGTGATGTTTACAAAATAATATTTGAAGTCATCTAGCATTCATTTGTAGGGTAGTAGCTTGTCATCCTTTGTTTGATAGTCGTTGTTGATCTGATTGACGACTAGTTGTGAATCTCCATAGACCATTAACTCTATGATTTTCCATTCTATGGCCATTTTGATGCCTATAACCAATGCCTCATATTCAGCCACATTATTCATGCATGGGAACATAAGCCTATATGATCTTGGTATAGTGTGTCCTTCAGGAGTGATGAAAAGAATGCCAGCACTTGAATCGTGTTGGGTGTAGGATCCATCAAAGTATAGAGTCCATTGTGTGGTAGAAATAGCAAGAACGTCCCTGTCCGAAAATTCAATCTCCATAGTTTGTTTTCCTGGTAGCAGTGCTTTAGCTAGTTGATCTGCAATTGCTTGTCCTTTGATGGCTCTTCTTTCTATGTATTGGATGTCGAATTCACTGAGAATCATGACCCATTTAGCCAATCGTCCGGTAAGAGTTGTTTTGCTGAGTAGGTATTTGAGAGGATCAATTTTTGCTACTAGCTTAATTGTGTGTGCTAGCATATAATGCCAGAACTTCTAAGATGCGAAGACCACTTTTAGACAAGCCTTCTCAATGAATGTGTAGTTGAGTTCATAGCCATTCAATGTCCTGCTGATGTAATAAATAGCCCATTCCTTTCCTTGTTGATTTTCTTGTGCTAACAGTGCCCCTAGTGATACATCTATTGTTGAAATATAGAGAATAAGTGGCTTCCCTCCTACTGGTGGTACTAGAACTAGTGGATTCATTAGATACTATTTGATTTGATAAAAATATTTTGCACACTTGGTCTCTCATCGGAAAGGTACATTCTTATGGAGCAAATGATTGAATGGTAGACTTTTATCAGCTAATTGAGCGATGAATTGCCTGATTGATTGAAGTCATCCTTGTAGAGATCTGAGTTGACTGATATTCTTTGGTGGTGGCATCTCCATAATGGCTTGTACCTTTGCTGGATCCACTTCAATACCTTTAGCTGAGACAATATAGCCTAGTAACTTTCTTGATGTAACCCCAAAGACACACTTCTTAGGGTTGAGCCGAACTTGAAATTTCTCCAATCGATCAAAGATCTTTGTTAGGATGCCGAGATGTTCTGCTCTAGTGAATGACTTAGCTAGTAGATCATCCACGTAGTCTTCCATGAATGTGTGCATCATGTCATGAAAGATTGTTGTCATTGCTCTCTGATAGGTAGCCCCTGCATTATTTAAGCCAAAAGGCATAACATTCCAACAGTACGTTCCCCAAGGATAGGTGAATGTTGTTTTGTCTTGATCTTCCAGGGCTATTTTGATCTAATTATAGCCTGAGAAACCATCCATTAGTGAGAGCATTGCATGGCCTGCTGTGAGGTCTATGATGATGTCGATACTGGGCAGAGGAAAGTCATCTTTTGGACAAGCTTTGTTGACATCTCTAAAATCAGTGCAGATTCTGATACTATCATCTGGTTTTGATACTGGTACTATATTGGAAATCCATTATGCATAGTCAATGGGTCTGATGAATCTGACATCTAATAACTTCTTGAGTTTAGCTTCGACCATGAGTGCTACATTTGGATTCATCTTTCGTAGCTTTTGTTTGACTGGCTTAACTCCTGGAGAGATGGATAAGTGATGCATGATTAAATGTGGATCAACTCCGGGCATATCGGCATATGACCAGGCAAAATTAATTTGCATTTCTTTAAATAAAAGGATAAATGTCGATCTTTCCTCTTCTGTCAGGGATTCTGCCAGGTGTATGTTTTTTACTGCTTCTATGGTACCAATGTTGATTGATTGAGTGGGCTCAATCAATATGGGTGATCGTTCATGAAAGTGCTCTAGAAGAGTGTCAAGTCTCCCATCTTTAGGTGCCTTGAAAAGGTTTTCACCCTCAGATGCATCCTTTATTTTTACTTTTTTGCGATCTAGAGCTGCCATTGATTGGTTTTCAGCATCAGATCTTTTACTTGGCTCATTTTTGCGACTGAGAGACTTGGCACTCTCTGGTTTGCAGACATCGTTACTTTTTTCGCTGGTAGAGCCTATTTTCGATTTAATGGTACATAGGTAATGGATAATATATTTATCATCTGGGAAAATTGGTATATCATGTATTTCGGGTTCGTCCCAGTCAATGAGGTCAGGAAAGATAAGTGGTAAGGAATCATTTGGTGGATCAAGTTTTGCTACTGTAAGTGTTAAGACAGAGGTTTCATCATGATTGGTCTTGGTTTTAAAGAAGTCAAGGATTTCGTCGAGGTCTTTGATGGTATTATCTTCCTTATAGACTTGTTCATAATGCTTTTGTTCGCTTTCCTTGGCATCATAGATATGTTGCGGTCCAAATTCAAGAGGTCTATCTTTTGCGTTATGCTCTTCTTGAGAAAGGGGTATGGCGCTAGTATTATTAGGGATATCTGTAGTAGCATTTGAGTAGGTACCCCATTCATATTCATTGGAATCAATCTCTGAGGCATCATCCCAGATTCTATCAGTGCTGTGAACAGGTATGTTGTATGGTGAAAATAGATTTTTGATGATGGATAGCATTTTGGTAGTTTTTGTTGATTCGGTGTCAGATCTTGCTTCTACTTTTTGTATTTGTTCATAAACTGTGGCCCCTTGGGGAGGAACAATGGTATTAGGAGATGATATTATCAGTGCTTGAGATATTGGTGTTTGAAGATGAGTTGCTGCTGCAGATATGGCCTTCTTGTGGCTTAGAAGCTTTTCCTAATGTAACTTTTGTTCTTGACGTTCTTGTGCCTTGCAGATTGTTTGTGCTGACTCAAATAGTGCTTCCTGCCAGGATTCTTCTTTGTACTTCTTCTTTCCTTTCCATTGAGGTTTTGCAGTTATGCGTGGCATCTTTCTTAATAGGAAAGTGAATTTACAACCTAATCCAGTTTTGTCTCTATTGGGCTGTGAAGGAAGATCTATGGGTTCCGCGACTCCTTCTTTGTGTTTTCCAATAGGTCCTTTATCGTCATATCCCATTTGCTACATGATTAAGTATCCTTTTCCATACAGGTGTGTCGGTAGAACTATGTCCAGAGTAGCTGCTCTATTATCTTCTTCCTCATCTTTGTATAACCAGCTAAGAATGTCCTTATCTTCTGATTCATGTGCTAGAGTGCCTAGTTGGATGAAGGTACCATCAAATTTGGTGATGGGCTGAGTTACCAGATGCATTGATGTAGTAGGCAATCCATGAGATTTGGGTGATGTTGGTAATTTGGCCAAACACAGGGGTTCCAAAGAGTATTCTCCCATACCTTGGTCCTTGATTTGCATTTGCTGTTTGAAATTTCCAAATAATGATTCGGGCTTTTCTATCTATAGATCTGATGTTGAGGATCTCTGCTTTTCCCTATTATGGGGAACCAAACTGTCCTGGGCTGCCCCCATTGCATTACAATGTTGAAATGGATTGTGATCAACAAATATGGAGATCTCTTGTTCGTTATAAGGAAATTTGACACACTGGTGATATGTAGAAGGCATTGCTTGCATTTCATGTATCCAGGGCTGACCTAACAAAATATTGTAGGTAAGATCTATATCTAAGACCTGACATATAGTATCTTTTTGCACTGGTCCAACTTGAATGGGCAACATCACGGTTCCTTTAGATGACCTTTCCTCATCATCATATGCCTTTATGGTAATCTTTTTATGGGGATCAATATACTCTTCAAACAAGCCCAATGCACGAACAAGTTTTTAGGTACAGATATTGAGTCCAGCTCCTCCATCTATTAATACTCTCTTGATTCTATGTTTATAGACAATGACTTCAATATGGAGAGGAGTATTATGTGGATGGCTTAATGAGATATTGTAGTGCTCAGAAAAAGTGAGATTATGAGGCCCTATCATATGAGCGACCATGGCTTGGAATTTGTCAGTATCTAGATCTTGAGGTACATTTGTTTCCAATAATGCTTGTTCCAATATGTCTTTGTGTTTTGGCAAAAGTTTTAGTAACTCTGATATGGATATTTGAGCAAGAGTTTTGCATAGTTGGCTGAATAGATCATATTGAAGTTTGGGTACAGTGTTTGTTGTTGACATATGTCCTTTCAAGACATATTTTTGAGCTCTAGTGGTTACGTTGACTAATTCATGATTATGCTGGTCTCAGATTGTGATGACATTTACATGATTGTCGATAGCTGATATATGATTAATGGTGTTATTGTAAATGTGATTGATATGTGCCCCATGAGTATCATTTGAAGTGGAAGCTCCATCTTTGTTATAGTTTGGAAGAGGATTCTTGAAAGCTCCATGGTCACCATTTGTCTTGAGACCATCTACTGTTAAATCACCTCTATCAATCATATCTTGAACAATGTTTTTCAATCTCATGCAATCATTTGTTTGATGACCTTTGTTGTGATGAAAATCACAAAAGTGTGAGTCATTCCACCAAGGTGGTTTGATTTGTGGTTCATAGTTGCTGATTGCGGGCAAAGAGATAATCTTGTTTGCCAGGAGTTCTCTGAATGCTGACTCCAATGATTGACCCAGTGGTGTGTAGATGCATCTTTAATAAGTGTTGGTAGTACCCCATGAATTATTGTTAGGTCCTTGATTTGTGTTATTGTTGGTATTGTTTGCGTTATTGGTATTCGATTGATTGATATTAGGTGTGCAAGTGTTAGTGTCAGGGTTAGCACCCTTGGGATTTTTTGTAGCTTGAGGATTTCCTGATAATGTGAGCATGGGCTGCTTGGATTTTGGATCATTTGGTTCATTTCCACCTTCATTTCCATTGTTTTTTATTTCTGGTCCAAAACCTAGATTTGTCTAAGTTGTTGTTGTTTTGATTGTTGTAGTTTGATGAACCTGTTCCTTCTTTGAAGAGTTTTAGTGTTCCTTTCTTGACACATGCTTCTTCCACTTGAATACCATTTTCAATCAACTTAGCGAAAGACGGTATGCATTGGAGCTTGAGCCTGTAACTCATCTCACTATTCAAGTTGTCGATGAAAATTTCCATTTTCTCCTTTGCAGGAATATCGCGAGGATATCTTGAAACCATACGGCGCCAACGTTGAAGGAATGCCATGAATGTTTCATTCTTTTTTTGTTTGGTATTACAGACATCTAGCATGGTGATAGCATGTTGAATGTTATAGGAATACCGTGTTATAAATTTGTTGACTAGTTCATCAAATGATTTGACAGGAGGTGTGATCTTAGATAACCACTCCATTGTTTGTCCCCCCAAGCTTCTTCGGAATAACCTCATCAGATAGGTGTCATCATGAGCGAATTCAAGACTCATTGTGCAAAATTCTCGAACATGATCTCGAGGATCACTTTTCCCATCATATTTATCAAATTTGGGAATGTCTGAGTTTGCAGGAAAAGGCACCATGTTCAATCTTCTATCAAATGGATAAGGGCAGATTTCATTTAATGAGTACCGCACTGTTGTCCCTTGTTGCATGTCTTGCATTTGTCTTTGTAACATTTGCATTTGCTGAGTAAGAGCAACCAAAGGAACATTATTTTGTTGAGGAAGAAACTCTTCCCTTGTATTAGTTCTTAGCTGAAAAGGTGTGTTAAATGGTATATTTTTCTCAGGAGTTTCTAGCTCGGGTATACCCATTTCTGGTATACGTTGTTCTGGAATGTGTTGCTCAGGTATGTGTTGATCAAGGTAACGAGTTTCCTCTTCTCTTTGTTGTTCTTGATATGCATATTGTCGAGATCCGGTTCTAAATATGTTTGCGTCTAAATCTTTGGGAAGTTTAACGCCTTTACTTGTGAGCATAAGTAGATACTTCTCTTTGTCATTTTCCATGAGTCTTTCTACAAGTTTTTGAAAGGAAGTGCTCTCTTGACATTCTCGAAGGAGTTCTTCCATGATCTTAGGTTCTTCTAGATGTGGTCCTTCAAATGGATTACATAACCTTTGAGTCATGCTTGATTCTGGTGTTGCTTCACTTTGTTTAGTTGAGAGCGAGTTACAGGCATCTTAGTAGAAGCTTTCTGTGACAAAGGGGACAAAATCCTCTTCAATATGTTGTTCTAGGGTTGGTGGTTCAAATCAGGGCATGTTGTAAGTGATGCATTCGTCGGGTAAGAATGTCAGATTGATCTTTCCTCCATGATTAATTCGTTGATTAAATGCAGATTTTTGGCAATATGCTCTAGTCTTCAAAGGCTCCCTATCAAATTCAATGGATTTGTTCTTGATATAGTGTTGAACGTGATGAAGAAATGTTCGATAAGACTTGAAAAGTTGATGATTGATGTATAAAAACTTATTTCTTTTGAGGAATTTGGAAAAACTTGGTTGTTGTTTCTTCAATGTGATGTTACGATAAAGATTCTTTCTTCTCAGAATATGAGGATTAGTCATGCATAAGTGATTCAATGGTTTCCTTTGATTTGTTTGGATTTAGTTGATCTTGTTTTGAAAATTCAAGTCTTACTCTATCAAAGTGAAGGTTTAGATGCCCCTTCATGACAAAGCATGTCAAATGATATGGATAAAAGTCTCCCGATATGGAAACTTGATTTGACAACTTGAGAGTTTTAAACAAGTGTTTTTGAGATGAAATCCGTGAGATGGTATAGGATTCTTTTGATACTTGTGATGAGGTTTCTAGATTATGGTAGAATAGATATGCTTTACCATGCGATCAGTTTCAGATTTTTACAACATTTGTTTTGACACAAACTTTGCTCAAGAAATAGCTTTTAAAGTTTTGTTTTTCCTACGTTGCTTTGATGAAAAATGATGTTGATGGAAAAAGGCTTCTGAAGATGTTTTCAAAATTTTTAAAATTCCTTACTGTTTTGCCCCATGTCTTTTTGCTTTTGGTCATGCGCTAAAACAGAGACAAGATGCACTACCAAATTTACTTTACGCGTTAAAAGAATGACCACACACGCTAGGCTACCCCCAACCACGTGCTAAAGTTTTGACTATTTAAAATTTTTGTTTTGTCTTTTTTGAAAGGCTATGCCTAGTATGGGTCTGTGACATGCTAACTGTTCAACCCTACATGATAAAGTTTGGTTTTCACGCGCTAAGCTGATGCTTCAATGCGCTAGACTATTTTCCTGATGCCCTAATTATTTTAACACTATTTTGGAATTTGGATAAAATGCTACTGTTTTGAACAGACGTGCTAACTTGATGCTTAGATGCATTAACAGAAATACCCTATGTGCTAAGGAGTTGTTCCCATGCACTAATCTGCCCTGATTTTTCCTTTGGTTGGTTTTTCTGCAATTTTTGGATTTGATTGTGAGTTTTTCAACCTTGATGGATGATTTTCTGAAGTAGTAAATACAAGCACAACACAAAGAAGACAACCATTTTTTCTTAATCTAACAAAAAGTGTATGTTTTGCGATGATGTGTTCAAATCCTCAATGTTTTAATAGGTTTGGATATGAAAAATACACTTCAGAAAGACTCTTTATTCAAAGGTCATAAATAACATCATAGCCCAGTAGTCTCGATACTTTGTCAACTCAAACAGCCGTGTCACCCCCTAGAGGGCGCCCATTTTTTTGCCTTTTGCCAGAAATTAACTCAAAGTGAATTGCTTCACAATTGAATAGTTATCTTGGGAGATATATGGTGAGTAATCTTAGGGGAGGATTCTTCCCCACCCTTGCACTATGATGTTATAAATGTTTGGTTACTAACTCAGTTCAAAGTTTCTATGCTAAGGTTCGTAATCAAGCTTCCTGTTTGGTCATCAGTGATAAAATCCCTCAGGAGGCTTCCCAACCTTTAGAACAAAGGCTTTACGTATCGTAAAGATATTAGGGGAAGGCTAATCGCTGCGCACAACTGTTGAAAAGGACTTTCGTCACTTTCCACTTTTGATTATAGTGGGTTGGAACACTTGGCGTCAAAGTCATTTCCCACTTAGGTCGTTCCCTTCACACCGGCCATAAATGGCTTTAAGAGTTGATTCCAACTCCTCAAGAAGGCAGGCCTGTTAAAGGATGTAAATGCTTGAAGTACAGAAAGCTTAAGAGTGGTTTGGCTTTTCGATCACCCAGTTAAGGGGAGAGCATATACCTTCCACTTTCGAGACAAGGCAAACAAGGTTCTTTTTAAGCCTTCAATTCAGTGATTTGCTAACCTCTACTTGGAGATGTTGCTCCAAAAAAGCATGGTGTTAATTTTACTTCCCCAAATTAGTGATTATTTAATCTAAGGAAATAACCAAGTCAACAAAGCAAAAGGTTCGATTTGGTCAACAAAAGAAAAATCAGTAAAAAAAAATAGGGGAATAACTTCCCTCTTTGATTGCAACAAAACTTTTTAGGTGAGGTTCTTTCCTTTACACAAAAATTGAAGATGAATCCTTTTATACACCAAAGGATGGTGAGGTTCCTTTTATAGCTCTATTTTTGCAAAAAAAAGAAATGTTTGTCTTGTTCTTTTTAGAGCCCAAAAATAGGTTTTCTCCTATGAAAGCAAGAAATGTTCGATTTAGTGATTCTTTTTATAGCCCAAAGGAAATAAGTGAGTTCAATTTTTAAGAATAGAAGAAGTTTAAAAATTTAAACTAACTTAACTAAGTTAGTGACAATCCTAACTATCTTAATATTTTTAAAATTTTAAGCTCCCATCTGCAACGGATTTGTTAGAATCCTGCAAGAAAACAAGTTGAAAATGTTAGATGGTTGGTGGACTTCAACAAGTCTATTTTTTGTTTTTTTTTCCGGTTACAGATTTTGAAACTTTGATTTTTGTCTATTTTTTATGCGCTGCAGGACAAACTGTATGCGCTACATAATAATCGTGATGTGCTAAAAGAAGGTGGTGAAGCACTACACTGTTGTCGGGATGCGCTACTCTGTGTGCCAAAAGCGATTCTTTGTTTTTCTCCCTTGCCGAGACTTATAGGAAAATTTTAATATTCTTATGCACTAATAAACGGACTTGATGCACTAGATGATAGACCCCATGCGCTGAACAGTGAAAAAATGCACTAGGTTGTTGGCTAGATGCGCTAGGGAATGATTCCCATGCACTGATTCTCATTTTTTGTGGACCTCCAAAAGTGGTTATATTTCAAAATTGATTAGATATATGGGGTAATGCCCCACGGTGGGCACCAGAAATGTATGCGGGAAAATCGGGTGCATAGAACTAAAAATGTGAAAAATGGAGTTCTAGGGAGACTTGTCCACACACCCACATGACTTCTTGGTGCAAGCTATGGAGTCATGAAGTATGGCTCAGCTTCCCAAGGTTGGTTCCATGGTTCTCTATCTCACAAGGTCCCTCAAACCAATGTTTTTGCTCTCAGATCACTGAGCAAAATGGTTTAGGGATGACAAATGCAAGAACGAGGGATGCTTTGATAGATTTTAGAATGAAATGCATCCTAAGCTATGAATGATCTTAAAATGAAATAAACTAGATTATAAGATGACAAGGTTAGTATAAATACTATCCTAACATGATATATTAGTCTATGATTGAGCTAAATGATAAAGAAAGTATTCTAAACATGCATATTTAGACTAATTCCTAGTTAAAAGAGAGGCTAAATGATGAGCATAAATGATATATGAAAGCTTGAATGTATTTGAACATAAGTATGATGCTAAAGACTTGGTTCTTGAAATGGAGGAATGAGAGCTCTATTTATAGCAAAAACAGGGCAGTGGATGGTCAGGATTGAAAGAGTTAATCAAGGGATAAGTTTGAAAGTTGGGGATCCATGTTTGTAATTGGCACCAATGAAATGGTTACAAATGTCAACATAGGGTGGGTTGAGAAAAGGGTTTGGAGGCATTAAATGCTTCAGAAGACCTCATGGTTATCATAGGGGGTAAGGGTTAAGCTTAAGTTAGGGTTACCCATTAGATTAAGTTTTAATCAAAGGATAAACTCTTGTGCAAATGATTAAGGGATAACCATGGTCAAAGCAATGAATGCTTGATGAGACCCTTGGGTTACATGGAGGTTGAGTTAGAAGAAATTCTTTAATCATGCTAGAGGGTTGAGTTAACCATTAATGGTTTGGGAGACTTGGAAAGTTAAGTGGTTGAAGCCTTTAAAGGTTTTCAAAGACTTTGAGGATTTGAGAAGTGACCTCCCCTTGCTTCGGGATGTGACAAATTTTAGTAGATGGGTTAGGCTAATTAGAAGTGTTTAGAAGAGTCTAGAAGGGGGTTAGGAATAGGATTTAGGAGGCAAGTTGGATCTGTAGGATTTTGCAAGTGGATGGAGGGATAATAGGATTTGATTGAAATAAAATGAATTTACTTCAATTTGGTTGCAATTTGGGGAAACTAAATAAATTTGATTTATTCAATTTAGGATAACTATTTAATTAAATTTGAATTTAATTAAAACTGGATAGAAGAGACTTAATTGAATAAAATGATTTATTCATTAAATGGTAAAAAGAAGTCTAGTGAATTTAATTTAAATAAATTGAGTAATTTACTTAATTTAAATAGAAGAATGTGGGTGATTCAATTAAATTAGATTTAATTAAATAGAGAAATGAACATAAAATATTCATTTAGGAATATGGTCATTTTTATACGTCTACAGTTGGCATTTTGCATAAAGATTGCATTAATGATATGTTATTATTGATGTCAATTGAACCGGTAATGGTATTCATATTATTGTTGATATTGTTGTTTTTGATATTGGCTAGTAATTGGTAAGAAAAGCTTTGTGGAAGATGTTGTAAACCGGTATGTAATGTTTTTAAGTTGAACCGGTAAATCGGTGTAAAGGGTTAAACCTTTCTATGCAATGTAACTGGTAAACCCTATCAGCTGTTAAACCCAAACCAATCAAGTTTGTTGGTTTATTGTCTGATAAGCGGTAATGATGGAGACACATGTGATCATTGTATGAGGATAAGTTCAAATTATTTTGGTGCATTTGTTTTTGTCTAGGGAAGGAGCAAAGTGGATTGCATCTAATGCACAACGCGTGATGAGTTACAAAGTCTGATGAAGTGGTGATCATGAAGCGGTTGGAATTTTCTTGAAGAATGTGAAGAGATTGTCATGATTTCTAACGGTCAAGATTATACCGACTTGTTTGTAATCTCGATGATGACAATTAGGTTTTTGTTGTTTTACCAACCTAATTGATTTGTATTTAAGGTTGATGAAGTTGTTTGTAAAGGTTGTTGGTAATATTGATAGAAACCTGTTGAGTGTGTAGTTGCCTAGCCAGTGAATGGATCTACACTTTGAGTGAAGGTAGATTGAAGCTTAGATGGTTTCGATCAAGCAAATGTAGTGCTACTTAGACAAATCACGAAAACCTATTGTTTTCTAACAATTACAACATTAGTGAAATCCCTTAACCGAGTAACCTCTAACAAGGTGGTCCATTAGCTTGGATTCCTAAATCCTCCAGCGAGGTTACTCCTAACAAGGTATTGTGATTTTCATCAAGGCGTATTTGTAAATCTCTTAACCGGGTGATTCCTAACAAGAATTAGTTCTTAACAGGACTTATTGTAAATCTTTAACAAACTTGGCTCCTAATAGGGCAAACTTCAAAAGAGTTCAGATAGCTATCCTTATGAGTCTCATCTCACCATGGTTTTTATCTATTTGGGTTTTCCACATATAAACATTTGTGTCAAGTGGTGAATGCTTTTGTGGTTATGATCTTATTTGTTGATTTGCTTAACTTCTGATAAGGCATGATAAGTAATAGCATTGAAAGATGAATATGTTGAATTATGATTAAGAACTGTTGATGTTTACAAGATTGAAGTTGTTTACTGTTAAGTTGTCATAACAGTTAAACCGGTTGATGTCAAGTATTCTTATGAATATTGATCTTGACTAAGATATGTTTAATTTGTGTGACTGAGTTTGAGGTGGGAACTTTGTATCATTTTTTCAATATACTAATTCACCCCCTTCCCCCCTCTCAGTATTCTACCGGATACTAATTCTTTCATCATACCATCATACTTGCTTGCATCAGTCTTAGGAGATTTATCATCATTATCCAACTTGCATCTGGTAGTCATGGGAGTACATATCAGTTTGAAATATTCCAATCCAAACTTTTTCAACAATTATTTAACATATTTTGATTGAGAAATGAAAATTCCTTTACCATTCTGACTTACTTGCAATCCAAGAAACAAATTCAACTCACCAATCATAGACATTTCAAACTCTTGCATATATCATCATTGCCACCAAATATTATGTCATCCACATATAAAACAACAATTAAGATCTTACTTGATTCAACTTTGAAGTAGAGATTGTTGTCAGTAGACCCATTTTAAAAACCTTGATTCAATAGATACTTATCTAACCTTCCACACCAATATCTAGGTGCATGCTTCAATCCATACAGTTCCTTCCTCAATCTACAAATAACATCTGGATCATCTAATAGCTTGAATCCTTTTGGTTGTTCAATGTAGACTTCTTCTTTCAATTCTCCATTCAAAAATGCTAACTTCACATCCATTTGATAGACTTTGAAATCCTTATTTGCTACAAAATCCAAAAACATCCCAATAGCCTTCATTATAAAAATGGGAGCATAAGTTTCTTCATAACCAATTCCTTTAACATATGTGTAAACTTTGCATATCAATCTTGCTTTGTTTCTTATAAACCGAACCACCTTCATCCAGTTTATTCTGGAACACCCACTTTGTTCCAATAACATTCTTATCTATCGGTCTAGGTACCAATTCCCAAGTCTGATTTTTCTAAATTTGATCCAACTCTTCCTTCATTTCTTTCATTCAATTATGATCTTTTCAAGCTTATTCAACTATCTTTGGTTCATTATGAGAAGGTAAACACAAAAAAAATCCTCTTTAGCAACTTTTCTTCTTGTAATGACTCCTCTATTTTTATCTCCTATGATTTGATTCTTAAAATAATTTTTTTGCAGATGCCTTGGGGTTTTTGATATAGTTGTTGGAGAAACTTGAGTTTCTTTTTGCTTTTCTTCATCTATGTTCTTCTCTTCTCCTTCATCTGATTCATACCCTACTTGAATAACAACTTATTTTGAAATATTCTCATCAACCTTCACATTTGCACTTTCAACAATTTTATTCAACCTCTTGCTATAACATCAATAATATTTTATTTTTGTAGAATAACCAAGAAATATACCTTCATTTTCTTTGCTATCAAACTTTCCAAGATTTCCTTCATCTCTTTGAATATAACATGTACTTCCAAATTTTTTGAAATACTTCATAGATGGGATCCTTCCATACCATAACTCATATGATATCTTGCCAAACTTCTTTTTAAATAGAACTCTATTAAGGGTATATACAATAGTGTGTATAGCTTCTCTCCAGTAAACTTCTGGTAGATTTTCTTCCTTGGTCATAGTTCTTTATGCCTCTGGAATAGTCATGTTCATCCTTTTAACTGCGTCATTCTATTGAGGTGCCCTAGGAGCCGATAACTACCTTCTCATTCCATATTTCTCACATAAAGTGTCAAGTTTATGAGAATAAATTCTCCTCCTCTATCAGATCTTAAACACTTAATTCTTCTATCAACTCCATTCTCAACTCTAGCTTTAAATATCTTGAATTTCTCTAATTCTTTTGATTTTTCTCTTAGAAATGTAACCCGTCATTCTAGAATGATCATCAATTAAGAGCATGAAATACCTCTCACCTTGCAAACTCATCATTTTGGTCAGACCACATAGGTTTGTGTGTATCAGATCCAACAATCTAGTAGAAAATTGTTCCTTTCCTATAAATGTTCCTTTTGTCTTCTTTCCCACTTGACAATATTTGCAAATACTGTTATCCAATTTAGTCAGGCTTGGTAAATCTTTCACAAATTTTATCATACTGATCTTCACCTAATTGTCAAAATTGATATGACACATCCTTTGAAGCCAGAGCCAACTCTCATTGATCTGTGATAATAAACAATCTCTTGTAGTAGCTTCCAATTGATATATGTTTCCACCTATCTTTTTCCCCGCAACAATAACAACTTTGGATCTCACAACCACCATCCTGAAAGACAACATTGTAACCATTTTCGCACATCTGTCCAACACTCAAGAGATTATGATGCAATCCTTTTACATAGTAAACATTGTCAATGTTATGCTTTCCATCAAAGGTAATAGAACCAATTCCAACAATTTGAGCAATCTGATCAACTCCAAATCTAATAGAACCACCATCATATTTCTCAAGCTTTACAAACTTACTTTTGTCACTAGTCATATGATTTGAACATCCACTATTAATTAGTCATTCATTTCTATCTATCCTACGATGAAATACTGAAGCAACAGTCTCAACAATCTTAAAGTTATTAGATTTAGGTCCATATTTCTTTACCATGAATAAAAAATCACCATCCTCATAATCTGACTCATCATCTAAAATACCAGCATCATTTATAACATAGTAGTTTTTCTTATTGAATTTTCCTATGTTGTCCTTAAACTTTTGTTTTGATCCTCTTTCTAGACATATAGATGCATAATGACAAATATTTCCACATTTAAAACATTTAAGGGGTAACATACCTTTATACTTGTTAGTTTCTCTCTTCAGTTTACTCACAAAGTTTGCTTCCATCTCATCTGGGTTCTCATCATCTAAATCTTCATCTACAACTTTTGATGCTTTAAAGGTTGTTTCTAATTTTCATTTGTCTTTGCCAATCTTTCTCATCTCAAATGCAATCAAGGTGCCAAACAACTATTCTGTAGTGAATTTTGTTGGATCATAGGTCTCCTCAATAGTTGAAATCTTATCATTGTAACTATTTGGTAAAGTTCTCATGATATTCGGTATCACATCTTTATCATCCAAGACACCACCAAGATCTCTAATCTCATTTACAACACTGTCAACCTTCTAAATAATAGCTTGCCTCTCCTTCACCTTATTCCATTCTCAAATTCTCATGTGCCCTTAGTAGTTTGCATCTTAGATAATTTGACTCTTTCATTTCCTTCATAAATACTTTTCAATCTTTCCCAAACTTCACAAGCAATGTGTAAAGCAATAACCTTCATCGAAAAGGATCTAAATTAGAAGGTGGGGGGCTAGAAGATTCTTAAAAAACTTTACTCCTTGTTCTTGAATGTCTGCTAAATTTTTATTCAATACCCCTGAGTCCTCATGCTTGATTAAGAATATAACATTAGATGTTTTTCTTTGTTTTGTGGAAGCATGAAAGAATTTTGTGTTCTTATCTCCCTGCTTCAGCCAGAGCTCTCTTGATTTTTGTCTCCAATATTATTCTTCTCTCTTACAGACTTCTTCCCATTCACTTTGAAGACCCTTCTGTGTAGAGTGAAGGAGCTGATCCAAACCCTTGGAAATTATGTTTTGGTTAACTTCTTCCAGAGGTTGAGCAATGATTTTTTTTTTAGCAAAAACATTCTTAAAGATCTTTCTATTCCATTCCTTAGCTTGGACCTTAATAAACTAAAGTTTCTTAAAAAATTGGAACATCTTTGTTCCACTACATGCAGAGGCAGATACCTACCATTGTCTTAATAAAGCCTGAAAATGTGGATGTCTAAACCACATTTGCTCAAACTTGAAGGAGGAGCCAAAAACTGACATGGGGTTCTGTTTTTTCCATTAAAGGACAATTTGGACTGGGAAGTGATTTGATTTAGAAATAGGGAGAATGTCTGAATAATAACTGACCTGATTAAGGTGCCATTCCAAGGGAATGAAAAACCTGTCGAGTCTCTCTGCAATCTGAAGGAAGCCTGATCTCCTGTTAGTCCAAGTGAAGAGACCATTATTGGGGATCACATCCAATAAGTTATTTTCTATGGTGAAACTTAGAAAATCCTGCATAGATCATGGGGGTGGGCAGATTCCTCCTTGTTTCTCCTTATGAGACAAGATTGCATTAAAGTCTCCTCCAATGATGAAATTATGTGCTTCTTGTTGTTGGAGTAACAAAGTTAGTTTGTCCCATAGGTCTTTCTTTTCCTGAGTGGGGATGGGGCCATAAACATTGAATACCATAAAGGTCATGTCATAGCATACTGATTTCAACATTTTCCAGTTATGCTCTTGTTCTAATAAGTGAACTTGAACTTTTTTAGGATTCCATAATGTAAGAAATCCTCCTAAGGCCCCAACACCTTGCATGTGGGCCGATCCAAATTGTGTCCATTTAGCCACTATTTTGTGATACATTTCATGTGATGGCTTCATTTCTTAGGGTAAAAAAATATCAACCTTTGAAGAATCAAGGTGAGATTTGATTCTCCCTCTTTTGTTAGGGGCATTAATGCCCTTGACGTTCCAAGAAATCATTTTCATTGTGAAAAGGGAGTGCCTTTTGCACTCCTTGTAATTCTTTTTGATACTTTAAATTTTCCGTCTAGAGTACTTTGCACACCCACCTCTATTTCTTCTTGAATCTTCACAGAGTTAGGTTTTCTACCTCTCTTTTTGGGGGTTGTAAATCCATTTGATTTCAAACTGGGACTCTGCTCAACCGATAAGGATTGTACATAGTCAAAAATGAATTTTTTTGTCTCACCATCTTGTGAAGGGGTTTCCATTTCTTCCTACCTAATTTCCAAGGGGAGTTCCCCTTTATATGAGATGTTAGTAGTTGAACAAAAGCACCTTGTTTTTCATAAGGGACACATTAGATTTGTCATACTAACACCTTCCTCCTCTGCAATTTCCTCAATCATAGTGGCAACTAAAGTGGATAGGATATCGTCTGCTACTTCCTGGATATGACCCTCCTTATTTGAGATAGCTATCCCTGAAACTGATAAATTCTGCATTAAATTCTAGATATCAATCAAGGATTCATTGAACATTAGGTCCCAAACTATAGTTTATCTATCATTAGATGTTTTGTCACATAATTGGAGAACCGGTGTGGGCGTGGAGGCAAATTTATAGCTATAAAGAATCTAGCTATACATGATAAAAAAAATGGGTCAACTGATTAATCCACTGAACGTAGTATGGTTCAAAATTTAAGGCATCCTGAGTTTCAGAGGGATCATTACATGATTGTACACGATCAGAAACAAAACTACCTCATGTTGATGGGCAGTACACAAAAGAGGGTCTGAGCAGTGATTTTTACAGACTAAAAGCTCAGAGTGCTCACGACCACTAAAGGAATTCGTGAAATATCCTAATTGTTGTTGATATTTACAGATGACCTATGCATTATCCAATACAATGTCTTGATGCCACAAACCACATTTTGATGAGATGGTTAATTGCTTTGGCAGGGTCTTATTTGAGGCAAGGATAAGGTAGACCCTAACATCTCTTTGGATTGTTTCAAAGGGTATAAGATCGTGAGCAACAAAGATGCCTAGTTGATTGGCCATGGTCTCCACAATATCTGGGTCTCTGTATTCCAAAGGTAAACCTAGAAAAGAGATCTAGTGAGGATAAAATGTACAAAGATTAGCATCTGGTTTAAAATTTGGAATCCAGGATAAGGTAAAAAGACCAACCCCTTGACAAAACCAGCCTTTGTTTTTATGAACTGCATCTTTATCTTCTGATGAAGAAAATAGAGCTATAAAAATTTTTGAGTGGTTGTCGATGAAGAAAATATCACAAAGACCCAACCAATGACTATTTGCCCATGAAAGCAGGGTTTGAAGAGGGATTGAAGAATTAAACTTACCGATGAGAGCCAATTTCTAGAGAAAAGAGACTGACTGGGAGAGAACATGATCAGGAAAGGATATCTTGATATCAGAGGTGTTCTCAACCGGAGCCCGAGTCGAAATGGGGAAAGAGGAGTCCGTCTCTTTAAACTCTGCCAGTTTTCTTTTCCACACAAAGTGCACTGGTTTCAACTTGAGGGGATCTCCATGATCTCCTTGTTGGTTTGCTCTAGTTTTCCCTTCGACAAGGCAAACCTTGAGAGAGGGTTGATGAGGGACGGATGGAGATACTTCGCAGATGTAAAAAATTGGTTGTTTCTTTTGGTGTTTCAATTGAAATGGATTCGGAAGTGGAAGCTTTTTGATAGGATTTTGAAATTTTTTTCCTGCCCAAATGAATTTTGAATTTTTTTTCCCACTTGAATGATTTTTGAAAAGGTGGATGGTGGCCTGGGTGTCCTCTAGGGACCTTACAAGCCCCATGGTTGAGAGAAGCTCCCTGGACATAGGTATTGGAGTTCAAATGATTCTACAGGTTACCATTTGCTTTGTGAGGATGGGAATGAAATGAGCAGGCTGGATGAGCAAGAGGACTATTGAAAAAAGTGTTGGGGCTATCTAACTAGTCTTGTAGACATGTGAAACGATTCAACCATCGGTTTTTTTAGGGTATGTCTGAAACCAGTTTGATAAAAGGTTTATCCCTGAAGATTTTGATGAAAAGGTTGATGTCAAATTTTGAATATTGGCCGAAACGAGGGGCATCCTTTGATTGTCCTTGGCGAGCCTGATGGGGGATACTGAAACTTTGCCACCATCTACTGTTCCCTGTAGCCCTACTTTGAAGCCTTGCCTACCATCCTGCACTATCATCTTGCCGCCATCTTCCATTCCTTGGAACCTTGTTCTAAAACCCAAGAATTTTCGAACCTCCTCCCATGTCTACAATCCAAATCTTTAATTGTTGATGATGATACTTTTCTCTTTAAATGTAATCACAAATGTTGTATGAAATGGCATGAACATGAAAAACCCTAATCACACACACATACTTTAATAAGATTGATATAATTTTACTTCATAATGGTTAAATGATAAATATGCAGCCTTGAAGATCTCTAAAATACTTGATAATGCTTCACAGATGCAGAATAGTAGGGATGGAGAATTAGATTAGGTTAGATGAAAATAGGTTGATAAAATGTCTTTATATATGAGTTTCTAGGTAAATGACTAATTAGGCTGACCTCCAATGTTCATGTATAGCCATAAGGATGAATTCCCATTGGGGAAATACAACACCCACCCTATTTCAAATTTGGGCCCCTTTGAGGGGGACCATGGCATTTTAGGGCACCATGATGTAGACTAGGATGTACCATGCCCTTGTCCCACTACAAAGGGGACCAAAATGAGATGTTGGCGAGGTGGGTACCACTCTGCGAGACTCACAAAAGGTTGCACATGACATCAAAGTTGGCTCATTAGCACAAATCGGACTTAGAGAGGGGATGAGGATAGATCACACTAAAGTAGACACACAAACATGAGGTGTAAATTGGACTAATCAAAATTTATGATGCTATACATTGTAATCAATTATTCATTTTGTAAATGTGATTCTCACCGTGGTTTTTTCATTCTTGGGTTTTCCACATAAATCGGTTGTTATTGTGTGTATCGTGCTTTATGCTTTCATGCTTTATATTAGCAGTGGTAATTAAATTGTGGTTTGAAGGTTAAAGGGTAATAAGTGAAGTCTTTTAAGGTTCAGAATAACCCCCCCCTCCTAGTCCTATGTTGTGTTTGCATCAATGGCAAGTTGAAATCAATGACACCACATATCACACATTGCCAACAAACAATCTCCAACACTTTTTGAAGGTGTACATAGATTATTACAATGTAACTAGATAAAATATTTAATATTTAGTATTTTCCTAGAATATTAAAATTAGTTTTCATATGCATTCATAAGGGATGTGGTTCACTATGGTAAGGATTACATTTGACTTTAGACTTACCAAATGTTATTTTCTAATTCTAGGTTCTAAGATTGAGGAGTGGAGAATCTTGTCATAATCTAGATGGGATGTAAATGACTTATCATCTCAATATTGAGGTGTTGGAATTGTGGGTGTGAGTTTTTAAGGAGTTATAAGTTAAATAATCCTTTGTGGTTACATATGTTATTTGAGGATACACAGATAGTGTCTATTTAATTCCCATGTTAATTTAATGATCTTGTTGACTATTTTCAAAACCTAATCTCCAATGTGGATGTGAGGTTTTTGTATGCTCCCATAATTTTAGTATCCATTATTTTGGTCAAACCATTTATTATTTTTCATCTCTTTTCCTATGCATTGGATGCAAGAGATAATATTTTAATATTATATTTTACAACTACACAAGAGCTACTAGAATGTTGTCCAAGTGTAAAGTGAAGTGTGTTGATATTTTATCATTTTGTATTGATTTGGTACATAATTGTCCTCTTTCATTATATATTTTATTAATATGTTTCCACATATAACATTTTATGATAATCCAATGTTAAGAAATAAATTTAAAATTTACATACACTTTAGAAGGGTTTTATTAGACCAATTTCACTTTGTTTCTGAACATACTCTACCATGAAGAACAATAAAGAAGAAATTAAAATCAAATAAATAACCTTTCAATAACCAACACACTCCTAACTATAAAATCACTCCCTATGGGAAGCCACATAGAAAGAGGCTTCAAAGTTGATTATCCATACATCCTCGCATAAATGCATTTACAAGGCTACAATAGTTACATCATCTTGATAAGCACACAAATCTAAGTATCTATTTCTTTTATATTTTTAGATTCTTCATCTTGTAATCCTTCTTTTTTGTCTTGTAATAGTTCCAACACAATCTTGGAGATTTTCATACTTTATCCTTCGTATTATTTCTCATACCTTTATCCTTTAGCTGACCTTTGAAAATCAATGTATCCTTGATATAATATAATTTTTTCTATCTCAACCTCTTTGATAAAGAATCAATCACTTATTGAATCTTCAAATTAGAAAAAGTGCATTATTGATTACCATTAATAAGGTATCACATGAGTTCCACAAAGAATGCAAGAAAATAATAAATTGATCATCATCATTAATTTGCATGCATATATAAATTATAACTATCTCACGATGATATTACATGTATTCAATGTATGTGTGTTCGAGTTTGTATTGTTCATCCTCAAATAATAAAGCTTATTTCATAGAAAAAAAATTATTAGGGATTCACCTTATTGTAGGTTTTTTAACTTCTTCTAGAGACTTTCAATGGTAGGTTCCCTTCAAACATTTATGAGCATTGAATCTAGGGAATGAAGCTTGTCCAATTTTTTGGCTTTCTAATCCAACACCAATAGTTTTCATCTTTCATAGATGTAGGTTTATTTTTAGAAATTGTAACTCATATATCTCACTCTATGACTAGAACCTCCATTTAATGATTTCATAGCTCAAAATAAATTTTTCTATGTCCAAGTATGATTTGATCAGATCATATTTTCTTGAAATATGATCTCTTCTACACACAACTTGCACTCATTTAACCAATATTAATATACCCAAATATTTGGCTATGTTTTGATTCTAAATAAAAGGAATCTAGATGAAATAAAATAAATTTCTACTTAATATTCAAGGGGAGTAGCACTAAATAACATATAGATTCAACAAGCTTGTGAAGATACATCACGCATGCAATAACATATAAGTAAGAAGTAATAGATAAAAAATATAGTTGTCATAGTATTTAACCTAAGAATACCTTTTTTGAGAAAACTCAATAAAAAGGGAGCCTCAATTTTAACAAGCAACACAATAGTTACAATAAAATTAGAGTATCCTCTTATCTATATAGGCATCAACTATCTTTGGAGTGTAGGCATTTGGCATAACGGATGCAGATGAAGTGATGCAATTGAATATGGATGACTGCACCGGTAAAGGATAGAAGTCTATTTGTGATGAAGATATTGAGATTCTATAAATAGATGACATGATCAATTATTTATGTTGTCATTGATGGAAACTGATGTCAATGGATGTTCCTGATTTTCCTGATGTCTTGTTTTGTCATCTTAGTGATTTGGTTTACTAGAAGATAGGGTTTACCAGTAGTGAACTAAAGTCTGTGAAATAGGACTTTAACCAGTAAAGTAGAGTTGCTTTGATTGGATCCGATGATTGGTGATTTGCGGTTTGGATGGTGAAATTGTATCATGGAAAGATGTATATGATCAGAACCAGAACTTGTGGAGATTACTGGAAGGCGTGTTTCAAATTTCTGATGAAGTTTGCTAAGGTTTTAGTAGGGTTTAAGGACCGGTGAAGAAATCATCAAACCGGTAATGATTTTTGTTATGACGGTGATCGATGACGAGTCTACATGAAGTTGGTAACACGACACAACCCACATGAAAGATTTAATTATTGTTTTGGTGCAATTCAAGGAAGATTTTCTTGGGAATCAATGAAACGCTCAATAGAGTGTTTTGAGGATACAGATCGGATTTCTGTGATGGGTTATGATCAACCAATGGTTGATATTGCATTGTAATTTTTTTTAATGATCTCTTATGATTTGAATTGTAAATTCATGATGTAATTAGGGTTTTGTGGCCGACCTAGTTGAGATGACTATTTAGGTTGACACAATTGATGTTTACTCTGTCGGTGGTCTTAGAGATTGAGTTAAGCCGTCCAAGTGAATTTTAAGATCTGCTTAAGAGTTGCAAAGTGTTGTGTATAACTGGATCTGATCAAGCAAGTAGAGAAGTGCAAGTAATGGATCATTCTTTCACTGTTGTTCCCTAACAGTTGTAGCAAGTTAAATCCCTTAACCGGGTAGGTCCTAACGAGCCTTAAACATTTAAGTCCCCTAATAGGGAAGCTCTCAAAAGAGTGTTAAATCCTCTCACAAAGTTGATCCTAACAGATCATCAAGCTCCTAATCGAGCTACATGGCAAATCCCCTAATCGGGTGACTCCTAACAGGGTCTGCTCCTAACTGGGCTTATTGTAAGCTCCTAACAGGGCATACTTCAAAAGACTAAAAATATTTGTGGGTGCCAACTCCGCCATGGTTTTTCCCTATTTGGGTTTCCATGTCAAAAAATTATGGTGTTCATGTGTGGAATGTTTTTCATGTGATGTTCTAGTTTATATTTCATTTCATGCATTATTTTTGAGACACCGGTTATGATGTTTTATCATAAGTTTATCAGAGGCTACTGGTACTGATAAGAAGTTTTTTGAGAAATTTTTTGATCTGATTGATAAGGTTAATGAGTAGGTAAATGATCAAGTTTATATGATTGCTTTTGTGGTGAAAGTACTGATAGTTGTGGTAAATGATTTGATTAATGTGTTAAGCAAATTTGATAAAGAGGTTATTAGATCTGATTAAAGAAGTTGATATATTTGTTAAATGGTTTCAAATCTGATATTAGTTTCATTTTGAGTTTAAAGTTTGAATTGGTCTTAATACTGATTCACCCCCCCCCCCCCTCAGTATTAATCAGATCCTCATAGGATTAACATGGAGAAAATTTAGTAACACAACAACAACAACACTCTGTTGACACTTCTGATTGTAACCTTGTGGGGTCCCTCCCGATTGATCTCTCTTTTGATGGTCCTAATGACAACATCGACTAGGATATGGTTTCTCACAGAAGGAAGGGGAAGTCTTCTCCCCTCCATTAAACCCCCCTTTGTCCAGATTTGTGTGTCTCTCCCATTCCTTGATTGGGGTTTTGGGTGTTTTCTGGTTTGACAGGGTTTTCTTTGGTCTGTCTGACTATGTTTTGTTCCTTACTGCCTTCAGGTTGTTGTTTTTGTTGCTGGTGCAGGAGCACCTAAGGTCTAGTCAATTTTTCAATTAGGTGTTTTGAGTCTTAGGAGTTAGGGTTAGTTCTATTTTGATTCAATAAGGTCTGTTAAGACCATTTGTAATGTTATTTCATGTTTTTGGGTTTGTTTGTCAAAATTGGAGTCATGATTTTCAAATTTGTAAAGTTGCCCAAAGTGTTGTCATTTCTATAATCAAGATAAGCTATATCGATAAGATGTCATTGGGATAAGAAGTTGTCATTACTATTATCGGGATAGGTTACACTATCGTATTTACAAAATTCTATTTGTCCAACTTTGAATGGTTATTTCAATAAGGTATCAATATTCACATCAGGATAGTTAACCCGATAAAGAATCATTGTGGTGAAAAGTTTTCATCGGAATAGTTAATCTGATAAGGTTGTCATTGAGATAATTTACACTATTGGGATTGTAAAATATTGTTTAGACAACTTCAATGGGTTATTTCGATAGGCATCCACATTTCTTGTTCGGCATAAGCTATATCGAAATGAGTGACAACGGGATAGTTTATTCTATCGAGATTATTAGAATTTGTTGCTCCATCTTGAAGAGTTATTCCAATGGGAGATTGAAAGTCATGATCAGATTTGCTATTCTGATATCGATACCCAACGTTGGTCTATCAGCTCGACATTGCTATTCTGACACCTATGTCTGATAGCGACTTATCAGTTCTTGAATTTGAATAGTCATGCAATCCAACTATCACGACAGGAAAATTCAAATTTGGTATAAATTGTATGAACAACAGACAGAGAGAGAGAGATAACAAGGAGGGTTCTGCAATGTCAATTATGTAACTGTTTTTCAAATTTGAACTCATTTGCACCAAATTGGAAGTCAATTTTCTGTCATTCACTCTGTCTCTGAAAATTGTTTTGTTTTCTGAATTTGTATGGATTCAAATTATTTATGTGAGCACATGTGGGTGCATTTATGTGTGTTATCATCAATTCATTGATGATTTGAAATTCTGAGTTGTTAAAAAAGACTGCATGTTTTTCACGAGATTGCCTGGTAGCTAGGCTAACTAGGGTTCTAACAAGAATTTTGATAGTTTCTTCCTGATTCGATTGTCAAAACACATTGAAACTCAGTGTGAGGACCCAAGAGGAGTTAGAGGATAATATTAGCATTAAGGAGAGGCATCAGTCCAATTAGGGATATACTTATAATTATGTGTTGCTAATTTGATGAGCAAATAAGCTTAGATTTTGTCGATTTCCATCTGTTTATGTTGTAGCTGAGAATCTCTAAAAGGTTTTCTGTGTTTTGAATTTTGTGAGTCTGAAGGAAGGAGTTTTTGTATTGCATCAGTTGCCAACATCATAATTTTTGGTGTTGTTTGTATGCGGTTGATAGTTTTTGACTATGTTAAGGGTCAACGCCCTAGTTAACGTTGCTTTACTAATTAGAAATAATTGTGTGACATCTCTATCCTAAGCATGTTTAGGGGCCCAGATAATGCAAAAATTTGATGCCCCCATGATGCATAGTGAAATTACAAATCAAAATAGAAGCATAATGTATTCTTCCATTAATTTAGGGCATATCCTTTCAGACTATTTCATCTTTTAGAAAAATGATCATGCATAGTATAGTTGATTGGATATCCTCTTTGATTTTTCTCCTAATGCACAATTGACTCGGACACTCCATGCTCTTTCTATCTCATCAATTATTACACAACTTCCAAGTGTCATGGTCGCTTTCAGAAAATTTCATGGAATTAAATGATACTCCCCAAACATATATACAAAGTGATTTTAAGTTCTATCTTAAGTGGGATGCCTTAATATGTGGATATGTAAACAATATACAACTATTATATAAGATATTAGGATTTGCAATGTGTTTGCCACTTAATTCTAGAATGACTAGTAGTTGGAGTTTGAGATTAGTTTGTGTTACCAAAGAAACCACCAAGATTTAAGATGAAGACTCCCCATAAGAATCATAATACTATCTTCTTCAAAGATTGGAGAACCAACAAGAATCAACAAATTCAATAGATATTTAAAGTTGTTGATGTGTGACAATATTGATTCTTCATCAAACCTTCATAAATCAATGACTTCCTTTGCAAGCAAAACCTTGTTGCTACATCCTTCATGTCAAATATTTGACACAATGTATTCCAAACCTCCTTATTGGTTTTCACACCACCTATTTGTGATTGGTAAATATCCTTTTGGTTGAGCAATATTGTGGCTAATATTTTGCCATCTCTTTGCTCACACCTAATTACTACATCTCCATTAATGGGTTTTAGATGAGTCTCATTATTGATCTTCCATTGATTTTCTCTTCATTAAACTTCTCTACCATTTTGATTTTTACATCTATATGTGGTCATCCATTTCAAAGAATTCTATATTCGCTTCAAATTTGAGAGGTGGGGGCAACAGTCTCAACTTCAGTTTGAAAGCATAAACCTACACACTTAGTAATATTTGATCTCTTATAAACTTTGCTAATAAACTTAAAGATTATTTTATCTTAAACAATATTTCAATTCCTTGTAACCTTTATAACTACTTATTATATTATAATTGAACAACATTCTTCAATTAAAAAAATGAATGACCACTTAACACTCACAACAATATATTATTATAAACCAAAAAAATGATACATTATTCTTCATGCAAGTTGGCAAGGTTCATTTTCAATATAATTGCAACCCTAATTGAAACAATAATATATGTATAAACTCTGACTATTTCGACTGTGTTGAAACAATAATATATGTATAAACTCTGACTATTTCTACTGTGCAATAAATTACAAGGCAAGGTGAAGACAGATGAGAGTTGAGAATGGGTCAATAGAAGCGTCAATTTGCAATTTGCTCTTTGCTGCAATAACTCTAAATGTCGTTTTCTATAAATATAATATAATAAAAATAAGTGGCATTCAACCTTATGTTTGGATTTATGGAGACGTCATGGAGACTAGTTATAGACTTTTAATCAGCTGGTGTACTTGTCGTCATAGTTCTTAGACTGATTCAAAATATTCTGCAAAAAATTGAATCAGTCTAAGAGTCAGTCAAAGCACTCGTTCAAGATATAAAATGGATAAATTATGGGTAGAAAAGCATTTAAAATAGCACCTACCCAAGTTATATCTCTTCATCATATTGCACATTTTCTATTCTTTGAAATAATAAATGCATTATAGATATATTTGTGGTAAGATTTAGCTTATATCATATTCGGAAAATAGTTTGTTTAGTATTGGAGTTCACTGCTTAATTAATAAAAATGGTGTTTGCATGTATGACTATGTGTGGATTTGGTAGGGGCTACAAAAAATGTAGTAATGTGCAAGAGTTGTTACAGGTGAACAAATTGAAGGTGCATTGTTAAAGAGTAGGCCGAAAGATGTATTAATGAGTCCAACACATTCAACATCGCTTATGAAAGCCTCTATTTTTACTATTCTTATCTTCTATTATAGATTAATCAATGACTAAACTATTATCTTTGTTAGTAGGGAATGCCCTTTATCCAAACGGGGAATTAAGAAAAAAAGATATACTAGATAGTGTGTATGATGGTTGCTTTAATAATGAAGATAGTAATGTAATGTAATGATCGACTGTAATTCTCCATCAACAAGCACAAGAAGAAAAAGATAAGCACTTCAAAAATTTGAGGGTTGAAGGTGAATATAATAATATAATGGATGGAGATATTATAAATAATGGAATTGTTTTTGAAGGGGGTAATGGTTGACTTAGAGACAAATTGCTTCAACATTTTGTTTTATTTTGAATAATAACTCCTTTTTCATTTTTGTCTACTTGGTCACCATCTTCATCTTCTTCTCCATAGAAAAGGTCAATTAAGGGGTTATGATTGTTCTACAAACTCAATACTTCCAACCTCAATTGTAAATGCATGGTAATCCCTATAAAACTGAAGAAACATTGATAGGGCTTTTGGTTACCATACCCTTTGATACTACTCTCAACTACTTGCTTTTCTACTTTTAGAGATACGATTTAAAAATAGTGAATATAAAAAATTATTTTGAAAAGGGAACACTTTAAAATATGTGCTTATCAATAATGATGAAGTGTTGCTTGATAAAGTGTTAATTAGAATAATGGAATGAGTGATGTTATACTCCTACAAGAAACAAAAAAAAATTAGTAGATTGAAATTACATTTTCTTCCAAGGTAGTTGAAAGGGGATTTGTATTAGTTGAAGTTAAGGAGGTTTTGTTACAATTTTTTGCCTTATTTGTCTAAAATAAGTGGTACTTTCAAGCTTCCCAAGTTTTCAAGTAGACTTCAAGTAACTTGATGTGTTTTAGATGGTCTCTTAGCCTATGTGATAGTCGGAGATCATGGATTAATGCATTATGCTTTTTTATCATCTTGTTGTAAAAGGGACCCCTCATGCTATATATGTACATTGGAAATAAGTTAAAGGTTTTAAAAAATCTTTTATTCACACTCACTTGGCCTTTATGAATAATCTTTCATATTGCAAACAATAGCAGAGGTCGCTAAGATGTCTTGGTTATGGCAATCAAAAGTCAAGAAGGAAAATCTTGTCATGCCCTCCTTCCTTTAAAATATCCAAAAAATAATGGATTAAGAGGGAAGTTTGTTTTTGATTTGAACAAACTCATTTATTATCATTTCTCCATGAAATAGATGATGTCATCAATCTAGAGTTCAGCTAACCCAGGTTAGTCTAATTATTGAAGTTAGAATTTTAGGTTTTGAGGATTTAAACTCTAGGTTCCTTAGCATTTTCCATTACAAATCTTGAAGAAAGCCTCTTTGTAGTTTTGGTTTTTAATAATTCATGGATAATAAGGAGAATCATTAGATGTCCTAAGTTCAAATAAGGAGAAAAGTATGAGTTCATGAGATGAAGAAAGAGAGAGAATGAATACATGCTAAATGTGTTTATCCAAGTGATCCATGAGAAGAATGATGAGAGAGAGCATGGACTAATAGCTCCTAGATTTTTTTTATCTAGGTGATCCATGGGAAGAAAAGGACATGGACAACTTGCCCCTAGATGTTTTTACCTAGGTGATACATGTGGGGAGAAGAGTAAGAATAGCCTAATTGTTTTTAGCTAGTTCCAGCCATCCTCATGTGTGTGTGCAAATGATGTTTGGTTTCAAGTGTAAAGCACCCCGTGTGAGATTCTTTTCTCTATTTTTGAGTGTGCTTCAACCTGTTTAAGAAATCTAATGTAAATGCAAATACCAAGGGGCAATTGTATGTTCAAATGTTTAAATTCCAAGTGATGAAGATACATGCCTGGTTTCGAGGCCATCTCGTTTAAGACTTTGGTGTTTTTGGTGATGTAACCTTGTCCAAGACATATATCAAATGTTGCGTCTGGTTTCAAGTGTGAAGCATCTCTCTCTAAGATTTTTTACTCTGGTTCTGAGAATGAACACCCCATTTAAGACATGCAAAAATGATATGCAAGAGCATAGTACAATATGGTACAAGGGAGTGATATGGGTGCCCCACCTTAAGACGTCAACATAGTTTCATATTGATGTCTTAAGGAAGCTATAGACAAGGATACCTTACCTTCAACACCAAGGAGATATTCTTTAGGCAACAATGTCATAAATCCAAGCTAGAGAGGGAATACTCTTCAAGCAAGGATAAGATAGTTGAAAAAGAGACATCTTGCAACAAGTGTAAAGGGGATCCTTGGAGGAGAAGAGATCTTTTCTCTAAAGACATCTACCTCCAAGAGGAGATATTTTGAACAAACATAACATCTTCTACAAAAAGAAACAAAGGAGAACAAGAATCATACTTTCCTCGTATTGCTAGGTGAAAGGGGTTCTTGATGAAGGACGACGCACTTTTGACCCAATATAAGGGGTAAGTTTATCATAGATATGCATTACCGAGTGAAGAAGAGGTTGTATCCAAGTACTTACACCTCTTGTATAAGAGAATCCTTAAGAAAACAATAAATTCACACAAGGAATGACACCCAATCATGAAACAAACACCACTCCACAAAGGAAAAGTAGATCCTTAGAGAGGAGAGAGAGAGGAGGAGAAACCAATCATTTCCCCCTAAGTGTAAGGACAATGAGAAGAATTACACAATATTTGAAGAAGAGATTAAGCATAAGCAAATTCACCACAAACTCACATGAATGAATATTCAATGCAAGAAAAGACATTAGTTTTTGCAAAATGCATCTCAAAAGAAGTGGTAATCTTCAAAGAGAGAGAGAGGGAGAGAAAGAAAGATTACATATTCCCCTAAGGAGAGATTATTCATAAGAGATGTACCATTCCAGACAAATA